>NW_013666632.1:157292-158134 GCF_000517525.1 Limulus polyphemus | reverse complement strand
CGAAATTCAAAAACAAACAAACAAACATTAACTTTCAGGTGTCTTGTGGTGTGTTATTGTACCAAACTCGTACTTTTCTTGACAATTTGAACGGACTTTGCTACTTTGTGCTTACGACGTTCACGTCCAGCTTATATCCATCCCCTAAAGCATTAGTATTTACTTACAAACTTTTCAACACATTGAGTCATTTCCTGTAGTCAGTTAGAGAAATAATGTATTTTACAGATGCGTGTATAGGTTAAAGCATGTCCTCGTCGACCACGTTACGCGAGATTTGCACCTAAAAAGTTCTAACAAACCTGTCTACAACTGTTTAACGATTTGATGTGGGACACTACTTGTGGTTGTAACTTTACCGTTTATGTTTGTTTGTTGTTAAGCGCAAAACAACACAATGGGCTGCCTGTGCTGCGGGAGCAACCGTTTATGATAGTTTATCTTGACAGCCAAGTCTTAGAATGTAGGTAGAGGAAAAAATTCCCTTCATGAGCCAGTGTTTCGACACAGACGACATGTAGGCGTCCTCATTGTCACCTGCTCATTTATCAAAATAGCCACTTTATTTCATATATGCAGCGATCTCTGTTGATAAAATCACAATGGCAGAAATGCATCGTCGAATCACTAACGTAGTTAAGATTTTTACTACTAGTTGCAGGATAAAATCACTGACGAAAATTCTATATAATTCATATATGGTCAAGTTGGAAACTCAAAAGAAGCAGCCATAGTTCATAAAAATAACAATATTTATGCGTGTTTAAAAAACAAAAACCTAATCGACTTAAAATCATAAATAATATTCAACGTTAAACTGGTACACAATTAAAAACATTTTA
>NW_013666632.1:153772-156347 GCF_000517525.1 Limulus polyphemus | reverse complement strand
AACTTAATCGATTATTAACTTTTAAAAAAATAAGTCGACACATTTCGTGCAGCTGTGAAAATGCTTTTTGGTCATCTTCCGGCTATCGTTTTTTTAGAAAATAATTATAGAATTGGCATTTGAACGTTTTTACCCAAGCTACCGAGGCTGTACAACCTCCAATGATTGATGTTTATAGGATACTGGCAGATGCTCGTTGAAACAATTCAACGGTAAATATTCCTAAAAATATTGATGATTAAATAAAAATGTGCATTCAAATCAATGACTTGGATCAGAGCGTATATGCATTATAATTGTCGAGTGGGCAGTTTACAACCGTCTTTTGTTATTCCACGTGTTACTTCAGTAAGGAAAATTGCATTATGGTTATTTTCATGCAAAGGAGACTGACTGCAATGCACTGTTAGCAAAAATGTTTGGGTGCCGATGACATAGGTACATCCAGCACAGTAGAGCACCTAGATTCGCAAAGTAGCCGTGGGGATTTTTTCCGCTAGATGCCACCGTTTCTTGTCGTCGTACTGAGCGCAAGAAAATACTGCTACCGTAAAGTACACATGAAAAAAAAAAAAGACTTGATCCGTCGATTGATTGAAATAAACATTTTGAAGATAGAAATATGAACGGAAATAACGCATAAAGAGAGGAACGAGTTTTCAATATATATATGTTTGTTGTTGATTTAAATACTTTTTTTCTTTTTTCATGTTAGGGTTATATACATGCATGATTTTATTGTACCATGTCGAATAAATTGATTTGAATATATCCCCTATGACATTACTTATAGAATTAATAACTGTCAAAAAGCGCTAATTTCTCACAACAGGAATCGTTTTTGTTCTTAATTTTTTATTTCAAATTGTATGTGTTTTATTATAGCAAAGCCACACCAAGCTATCTGCTGTGTCCACCGACGGGAATCGAACCCCTGATTTTAACATTGTAAATCCAAAGACTTGCCGCTGTTCCAATGGGGGACTATTTAAAATTGGCGGTTCAGCACATACGAAGACTGACGGATCCATGGTGGTATCGATATGAAATTTTAGGAATTGCAAAAAATGAATAATTTTCTTGTAATGTTCCTCTTGAAAAACTTTTTTCAAATATATACACACATATATGTTTGTACGATTAACTACTTGGAAGGTACAGAGCTTGACAGACAAACACTGGCTATTACACACACACACACATATATATATATATATATATATAAGAAAGTACCATAAAATCCATTCGTTTTTGATACGAATATCAAATCCAGGAATCATGTAATATGAATAAACACCGCCTAGAGTCGGTTTTAGAATAATTACGATATCACCTACTGTAGTTTCATTTATTACACTGGATTAAAATATGCAAGAGGTGAAAATACCACATCTGCCCTCCTCGCTCCCAGTGGCTCAGGGGTAAGTCTGAGGACTTGTAACGCTAAAATTCGGGTTTCGATACTCGCGGTGGACAAAGCATAGCTATCCCATTTTCTAGCTTTTTGCTTGATAACAAACACACCTTTCATTATAAAACGTTTTTCGGTCAGAGCTAAATGGTTGACAGTATCAGGTAAAATATAAAGAAAGTAATTACTATAACTCGGTCTGTGGTGAAATATATAGCCTTAAAAGTATGTATGTATAGAATAATGTGGGTAAGTACGTAAAAAATGTCTGTTTTTCAAATTCAGTGTTTCTCAAATGGTGGGTCACGACCCTTTTGGAGGTCGCGAGCAGGTTTCCATTGGAGTCAGTTTTTTTTCAGTCCTCCAGGTGCACATATCACCTTTGTTATAGACTAATACGAACTGTTTTTTCATCCTTGTAGAATTAATGGGGGGGGGGGTCGCAACGACCAATGTTCGGACGCAGGGGTCATCTAGCAAATCCGGCTGGGAAACACAAGTGCTAATGATACGTTATTTAAGTTACATTTTCTTATGCATCTTTAGCTTCCAACTTATTATAAGGTCGGAATAACGGGAAATCCTTCAGTGATGATACGATCACTAAAAATTGTATACAAATAAGTAGTGTATGGTAGCAAAAAACAGTATAATATTCAACTAAAAAACGTTGATAACACACACACACACACACGCACGCACGCAAAGAAATTGCACTGTAAATATTTTTGGGTAAATTTGGACCTACTGTTCTGAGTAAAAACCTTTTAACGTGTCCGGTACCAAACTTCTATTTTGAAAATCGGGTGACAGCGATTTGTTTGTGCTATAACGTTAACCTAAAAAAGTAAATATAGTTTAATTAAACATGTATAAAAACAGAAAATGAAAACAAAAAATGTCAAAAATTAGAATCAAACACATAATACAAAAGAATGGTTTCATTGTGAGTTGTATTTCTCAAAATCGCAAGAGCTAGATGCAAATACTGACAACAGGCGACTTACAGACTAACTCATCAGCCAGATGAATCCATTGACAACAGACTGACTAGTCAGATGAAAATAGTGACAACAGACGACTTGCAGACTAACTCATCAGCCAGATGAAAATAGTAACAATAAACGACTTGCAGACTAACTCATCAGCCAGATGAAAATAGTA
>NW_013666632.1:131838-152901 GCF_000517525.1 Limulus polyphemus | reverse complement strand
CCACTAGCAACAGGAACCATAGAGAGTGATACGTCAACCATGAGAATCCACTAGCAACAGGAACCATAGAGAGTAACACGTCAACCAGATGAATCCACTAGCAACAGGAACCATAGAGAGTAACACGTCAACCAGATGAATCCAATAACAACAGGCGCCGTAGGGATTAACACATCTTAAAATAAATTTATTTAACAGTAAACAAGTAGGTCCGTGAAGAAGGTCGTGTCTGTTTTTAAAAATAAAATATAAAGTTATGAATTTTATATGATTTTTCTTTCAGATTTTTATTCGTCTGATTACAAATCTTTGAAATTCACTAACGTTTTTAACGATACCAACGTATAATTTCGTTGTGTAAGTGTAGTTTTAAATGACATTCAAAATACATGAATATGACCTATAGATATCCCATTTTTATCCCTAGTATTTCAGAAATTGTCGTCGATCGAGCGAGCATATCTATTGTAATTAAGTGTAAAGTTTAGTATCATTTATGAATTTTTTTTTGTACTTATTACGAAACAACGAAAATACTGAAATAAGAATCTTATCTCTTTTATATACTGTATGCAAAGTCCAGTGGCTCAACGGTAAGTCAGGGCTTATAACGCCAAAAACAAAACACAATCAAGCGTTAGGTAAGTTGATTTGGTTTATGTTCGCAATATCGCTTTTGTATTTCTTATATGATAAATATCGCTTCATTTTGTAAATACTTTATTCTAGGCCCGTGTAGAAGTAAAAGATCTGTTCACAGACTTGGGAGACGGAAGAAAGTTGCTGAAGCTCCTGGAGATAATCTCCGGGGAGAAGCTGGCTAAACCTAACAGTGGGAAGATGAGGGTACACAAGATCGAGAACGTTAATAAAGCCTTAGCTTTTCTACATACCAAGGTAATGACTTTTATATATAGAGAGAATAGAACTTTCAGGAACTATGTTGAACAAAACTCAAACTAGGGATTGATATTGAGCTGTTGGTTAAAAAATGACTTATGATCATATTTAAGTTCGACAACGTTTGATTTTTATATTGGTCGTAAGATGCTGGATAATTTACCAGTTTTAATACTATAGGTGTTACTAGAGTACATCCAGAGATTCTACTCCATTTTAAAATTCATGTCTGAATCTTGGGAATCATGACAATCTTGCCACCACTTGATTCTAAAGTTTTTTTACGTCTCTGTTCGTTTGTTAATTTCCCGTAAAATTTCTTCCCGAAGAACTTCAGCGATACAAGTCTTTTCTTAAATAAAACTAGTTTATTCTTTCTCAATACAACTTTGCAATACACAGAATTTCCACAGTCACTTTACTCAAACACACGCTATAATTCACAACGACTCACGCACTTTACTTACGACATGACACGATTATCTGTCTCTATCTCTTCAATTTGCAATTATTCTCTTCCGATTGATTGTTTTGCTTTATCTGGCGCGCTTATATACAGGAATAGAGGGCGTCTAGCAAATACTGGATTATTCGTGATGTTCCCCGATCCTTCTAGAAACTCATCACGTGTTACCAGCGTCACGTGATTTCCGCTGTCGTAACAGTTTGTTGGTTTCAGGTAAATTTATAAAATATCAATTAATTAATAAATGACCCATGCGAAACGCTTCCCCTCTCCAGTACAGACGTGTCTACCAGAAATTGATAGTAACTACTGCGTGTGTCGTCGTGACTTTATAATTTTCGTAATAAATCTCTGTAGTTCCATAATACTTTGAAGCCTGCCGTTTTGATTCTCAGCAGTCTTTATCAGAATTATCTTAGGAATTTCGAGTAAAATAACTTCAGCTGTGACAATCGATCAGTTATTGCAGGTAACATGATTTCCCATCATATCTGTATACGCGTGCTTTATAATGTAAATGTGCCGTTACTGCCTTACTTAAACTAACTCGTCCAAGATGGCAGGGTTAACAAAAAGGATCAGACACACACAAATCGATAAGATTTTAAAAGATCAGAAACTCGACAGCTTTCGAATAGTTGACCATTCTTCAGGAATAATACAGTTAAATCGTTAAAGGTCCCATAATTGTTTTATACAAGTAAATTATGAAAATTTTTGCCTCTTTATCTTCTGTTTATAAAACAAAAAGCCATTTGATTATTCTGTTAGAAATGCCATGTGACTAAGAACGAGCGTCTTATTGTAAATTAAGTTTTGGTGCATAATCTATAAATTTAAAGATGAAACTTCTTCATTTTGTGCTGTATGTTATAACGGAAATAACCCTCCAAATCGTTTGCTTACTACTTTTAACTGTATGCCTTATTCATTATAATATTAAAACAATTTTTTCAACCTAGCCAGGAGTTCGTTTACGGTAGGGTAAGAAGTGCAGGTTTTCATTGACGCCATCTGGTATTTGGGTACGTTGGCACGCGCTTACGTGGAATGCATGTATAACGCATGAGTAGTGCAAAGTTGAAAAACCGGGTCGAAATTGATTGTCCAGCTTTTAGACAGTAGTTGTACTTCCTGCAATTACCGTTAACCCTAACTTTGCAGGGAACTATTATACATTCAACCAGAATTTTTCATTTGAGTACAAACTTAATGATACAGATCTGGATCGAAACTATAAAAGTGTATCCGAGTAAAATAGAGGTGTGGAAAACAACTGTTCCAAATAGTACGAAGACTAAAGAAAATTGATATGTGATTTATATCGGAACATCAGTGTATAACGATAGAGGGCGGTACTGTAGGTTGAAAAAGTTGCATGAGCGAGGTGGTACCAAAGCAATAGTAAAAGCCGCTCTGTGAAAGTTCGTGATTAGATTTGCCGTTATGTAGATAGGTTGCAAGCGTATTAAAAATTTACATATATTTCTTAACGCTCTAAGCAACACCATTGTAACGCCCTACCAGCCTATCAGACATTTTAACCTTGAGAGACTTCCATTCCGACCACTAGCCTAAGGCAAAACATTGCCACGTGCAAAATTATCGTAATTTACGTAATTATTGGCTTCGGTAGTTTGTTCGCTTCACGAGCTATAAGTCAGCAGCCAAAGGCTGACGGACTTTTGACTTTTCGTATTTTTAAGTAAACGCTAGTAAAGCGTTTTTATTAGCTTTAACAAAACGTTTTGATCTGAAAGCTAAGTTTTCTGCTATGTACATCAGAAATATTTAGTTTTTGTAGCCATAATAATAAAACAAACAAAAAAAGAAAACATCAAACGTGCCGATCACGAGGAAAACTATTCCAACTGTAACAATTTAAAATGTGTTAGTCCTATTTATTGGCAATGCTCAGAAAATTTAAATTTATTTTAAACAATGATATCTTTTATCACTTACATGCCCATAGACTGCAAATAAAAAAAATTCACTTAAAAATAAATTTAGGTAGAATTTTCCCTTTGTTTACTAATGATTCATTGTCACCGAGTCCTTTCGAATATTCATATGTTTACCTTCATTCGTAAGCAATATTTAATCTGAAAAATAAACAAAAACCCATAAACTATATAATTTTTTGATTGGTTTTAACTTTAATTATGTTTATTGTATAATTTGTATGGGTTCGAGATCATAAGTCTGCCAAAAATATTTTCATATTGCTTACAAAATTTTGTTTTACTTAATTAAACCTGTTGAATGGACTGAGAAGTATTCTAAGATCATCATTCCTGAGATTTAAAAAACAAAACAATTACTTAAAAAGTCATAGATGTAATATTTATGATGACGAAAGATCTGCCCTTTTAAAGCGTCAGTTCTTTTTCTCGAGTCACTTTGACGTTTAAATGTTGTGTTATTTTTTCTTCAGGTACGACTAGAAAGTATAGGAGCGGAGGATATCGTAGATGGTAATCCACGATTAATTCTTGGTCTAATATGGACGATAATTCTTCGTTTTCAAATTCAAGAAATTCAAATTGATGTCGTGAGTATTAATTTTTTATATCTATCTATTTATTCAAAAGAAAACTTTTTTAGATAAAGTGGGAATAATTTTACCTTTATGAGAATATAATTAGGCTTAAATATATGACGTTTCCGTTGCAAGATAATTAACTGGAACCATCTCATCTCGCACAGTCTGGTGTGCTGTAATTAGAGTTAGAATTATTTACTGACATTACAAGCGAAACCAATCTGTAGTATACAGGTCAGAATGAGAATTATTTACTGACATTACAAGCGAAACCAATCTGTAGTATACAGGCCATGTAAGTTAGGCAACTTTCTGTTATAAAGAAAAAGTAATTTTTTTGCATGTTTAGAATAAGTTTTGACAAATATATTTACTTGTTGCACAATGATTTAAAATTAAATGAAGCTAGAAAAATCATGAGAGTACGTGTTGATTTTTTTTTGTTAAAGATAATTCGTGATAGTATTATTTTTTTCAGACTGACGAAAAACGGTTTATTGAAGTAAAGTAGAGTGGTAATGGAATAAACTACTAAATTGATTACATGTAGCTTAACATTTAGTGCTGTAACCATTAAGTATGAATTTGTTTTCACCCAGTTTAACAATAATTTCCTTGTTTATTTAACTGGTTTCCCAGTCAACACCAGGTGCTACAAAACCCACCTGGCTGGTTGCAAGCATAATAACTAGTATTTTGTCTCCCCTCCTAGTACATGTACTTTCCAGTCACCTTAAACGCATGATTAGGTGGATTGAGCACTGGGGATTTTTTCATTTGAAAAAATTATTACTTTGTAAAGAGCCACTTGAATTATATATATTTTTATATAATTTTTGTTCCTTGATTATTGTTTTTCTCAGACTATCGAAATATTGTTATTATTCTTAAAGACAAAAAAAAACGAAAAAAAAAGATCAACATAGTTATTTGAAGAACCAAACTTTTCATGCACCATCCTATGATAGTTGTGCTTTTTTTACTTGATTTAACCTGGAAATTAAAACTATTGATTTCATGTTTAAAATCTATAGTTTATACTGAGCTTCCATAGCAAAGATTGAATGTCTGTAAAACGTTGTTGGAGTTTAAGATGTTAAGAAAAATATAACACCAGGTAGTGTTAAAAATACATATTTTAAACATTTGTAAACTAGGATATTCATTTGACTTTTTGTACATTGTAGACTATGTACATATTATTACTCATAATGTATTGTAAAAACTAGATGTATTTTAAACAATATCAGTCAACTGAGAACATTTTTTAGTGAAGACAGAGTGAATGTGGTTGTCCAACTGACAGTTAAAAGTAACTTGTCTTTGAGGATAATATTTTTAAGAGTATTTACTAATGCACTGATACTTAGGTGTATATTCACAATTTAACATTTGTTTATATTTGGAATTATGAAGAATAGTGGCAAGATATTTTTATTTATATATTATACTTGTAATAGGATGAAACTGACGAAAGTAGTGAGAAGAAATCTGCAAAAGACGCTTTACTTTTGTGGTGTCAGAGAAAAACAAGGGGGTAAGATTAAAGGTTTTTCTACATTATAGTTTGTTTCCTATTTTATATTAAATTATAAGGAGTCAACTTGGGGGGATGGTGTAACTACAATTACATAGAAAGTAATTGGTTGCATGATTTTGATACATTTTGATGTCTTTGTATATACAAACTTGTGTGATTCAGTCTGCCTGTATTGTGATTGGTTAGTTTATGTTTGTAATATTAATCTATTAAGCTCTTCATTATATGTTAGTTTTTGGGATTGTTGTGGTGAAGTTTTGTTTTGGAACCCAAAAATTAACAAAAGTTATAAACAGCAGGATATCAGTGGCTTCCCATTGTGTTGAAATTTAATGAGTAAAATTTAAAAAATTGGGTATATCTAAAAGTAGTAAAATATTTAAATACTCAAAATAGATTGTAAGTACATTAACAGCACTTTATTATGAGATCAAAGAAATAATACTTTATACTTCTACAAAGAACTTGGTAATAGATTTATTATTTTAAGAAGTTTACTTACAGTAAATATGGCAGAACAACAGATAATGGGTATGAAATATGGTAAGTAAATGGGCAATGCACTTGAAGTATGTTAATCAAATGAGAAGTGCACATGAAATATGCTATTAAAACTGGTAGTGCACATGAAATATAATAATCATATTGGGAGTGCATATGAAATATGGTAATCAAATGAGGAGTGCATATGAAATATGGTAATGAAATAGGTAGTGTATGTGAAATACGCTAATCAAATGGGTAGTGTATGTGGAATATGGTAATCAAATGAGAAGTGTACATGAAATATGCTATTAAAACTGGTAGTGCACATGAAATATGGTAATCAAATGAGGAGTGCACATGAAATATAGTAATCATATTGGGAGTGCATATGAAATATGGTAATCAAATGAGGAGTGCATATGAAATATGGTAATGAAATAGGTAGTGTATGTGGAATATGGTAATCAAATGAAAAGTGTACATGAAATATGGTAATCAAATGAGGAGTGTATGTGGAATATGGTAATCAAATGGGTAGTGTATGTGGAATATGGTAATGAAATGGGTAGTGTATGTGGAATATGGTAATCAAATGAGGAGTGTATGTGAAGCATGTTAATCAAATGAGAAGTGTACATGAAATATGCTATTAAAATAGGTAGTGCACATGAAATATGGTAATCAAATGAGGAGTGCACATGAAATATTAGTAATCATATTTGAAGTACATATGAAATATGGTAATCAAACGAGGAGTGCATGTAAAGTGGGTAGTGCAAGTGAAATATGCTAATCAGATTGGAAGTGCACATAAAATATGGCATGGAACAAGTAATAAACATTAAATATGATAGATAAATTTAGAGAAAATAAATGAATGGGTAAAACTTATACGAAAAGGCATTATATTTGTGTAAGTTAAAAAAGGGTTGAACTCAGTGTTGTTATTTTTACAGTAATCTAGGTGTTAAAAAGAACGAGCAGAATTCTGTGATAGCCACTGAAGTTTCATGAAAAAAAAAGTCAAGTATCTATAATTGTTCAAGTTATGAATCCTGTCACCGTTTTTATACATGCAAATGGATTCACTTACTGTGTTCGAAGATTAGAATACAGGTTATTACAAGTTAAAGTCATTATTTCCTTCATTAAGAAAACAAGTATCAGTAATAATTAATGGGCAAAATTGTAATATTAAGGAAAATTATATCACCTCACCAGTTCTTAGAATTTATTGGAAAGTTTATGTTTGTTAAGACATACAAAACTATAAGGTATCTATCCTCAGTATGGTTAGTAATGTTATTTGTATGGATTCCTTAAATAAGCAGAATTGCTAAGTAATAATGACATGAAGTTTTGCTTGAACTGCTGTCTCAGTATGATTAATTTTATTGAAGTCGTCAACACTGATGATATGTCAAATTTATAGAATGATATTGTACAAGTAGATCATACTTTGTGCTTTAAGACAGAACATTTGTATACCTCAAGGACTAATTAATTTGTGATACTATTATCGCCATCTACTGGACATCTTTGAAAATATATTGTGTTTGGAAATTAAAAAACAACAATCTTGAACATGAGTTTAGATATTCTTTGTCCTTGTATATTTATTGCTGATAATTCTCATGAAATGAATTATGTAAGTTTTGAAAATTTCGACACAATTGCACTTTTAGTAAATTGCTAAGTAAAACTGTGTTGTAAATTTTTTTAAATTACAGTTTGTTTTCAACTGACAGCATGAGAAATACTTGTAAGAGTTTGCAACAGTTCTTATTTATATTTCCCTGTAATTTGGCAGTTATCCACATGTCAACATTCAAGATTTCACTCGGAGCTGGAGAAATGGCCTCGGATTCAATGCGTTGATACATGCTCATCGTCCAGACCTGATAAATTACGATGGCTTAAATCCAAATAACCACATCGATAGTCTCAACAATGCTTTTGATGTTGCGGAGAAGGAACTTGGTATACCTCGCCTTCTTGATGCTGAAGGTAAAGTGTCTGTGGCATTTGATTGAAATATGAGTAATGTTTATTTTATTAGAACAGTTACTTTGGGCTGAAGAAATAAATGAGTATCTAAAAGTGCATTTCATTGTATTTTCTTTAGGTTTTGGTTTTGATATAATTGGGACTTAATAGTACAAGTTCTGATGGATTGTATTATGTTACAAATATTTTAAGAATGTTTATATTATTATTATTTTAGTATATTATTTATAAAACCTTGGTTTTTATAAGTTCATTTTCCCTTGTTTTTATTTCATTTCAGTTCTTTGTAGAATAATTCTACAGTTTTTAAATCTCTGAATGTAAATTTTTTAAATGTTTATGAATTACTTGAAAAATTCATTCATCATTTACCACTCATACAAAAAACTGTATGAAGTTGTTATAACATATTAATAAAGTTTCACAGCTGTAGATAACACTATATCTTAGTAAAGAATAACTTAATTACATGGTTCTTATAATTCAAGCAGACAAATATTTTAAGATTTTAACTTTTTTCTAAATATGGACATTATCTGGGCAGATAAGATATCCCTCTTGTTGACATAATATTCTGAAATTTTGAAATTTGATCTGTAAAATTCAGTAATGTTATTTTGCAGATTGTGTAAAAATCTTTTGTTAACTACCTTCTTGTTTTCTTTACCATCAAGTAATCAGTTGTGAAAAGATATATAAATATGTTTTTGTCGGTCACTAATGTTTTAGTTGCAGTTAGATATAATATTTTATGCTTTTGTTAAAGTAGCTACACTAATTATTAGGTTATTTATAATTCTGTGTAGGAAGGTTGCTTTGATCAGAAATGATTGATAATTAATTGAATTTTTCTAGTATTTCTAGTTAAAATATGTTCATGTAGCAGTTCAAATTTCTTCTAGACGTGGATATTACAAGACCAGATGAGAAGTCGATTATAACATATGTGGCTTCTTATTATCACACGTTTGCAAAGATGAAAAGCGAACTGAAGGGAGGTAGAAGAATAGCAAATGTGAGTTTTCAGATTCTATAAATATTATTGGAATATGTACAGTTATCAGTTGATTTTTTTACTAAACTTATGACTTCATCACCAGATTGAGCAGTTAAGAATTTTTCTTTTCTCAATTTTAAATACTTTTTATTGATTCTTAAAACTGTAGTAATTAACTAGGTAAATAGATGTCATAAATTTTATAATAATAGTGTAAATGTCTCTTTGAGTAAGTATTGGGTAGTTCTTCAGACTACAGCAAATATCTGTTTAGATAAGTGTCAGAAGGTTGGTATGAAATAGCTCTTTGGACAATTGTAAATATCTGTTTATATAAGTGTCAGAAGGTTGGTATGAAATAGTTCCTTGGACTACAGTAAATATCTGTTTAGATAAGTGTCAGAAGGTTGGTATGAAATAGCTCTTTGGACAATTGTAAATATCTGTTTATATAAGTGTCAGAAGGTTGGTATGAAATAGTTCCTTGGACTACAGTAAATATCTGTTTAGATAAGTATCAGAAGGTTTCCATGAAATAGCTCTTTGGACAATTGTAAATATCTGTTTAGATAAGTGTCAGAAGGTTTGTGTGAAATAGCTCTTTGGACATTTATAAATATTTGTTTAGATAAGTGTCAGAAGGTTTGTGGGAAATAGCTCTTTGGACAATTGTAAATATCTGTTTAGATAAGTGTCAGAAGGTTTGTGGGAAATAGCTCTTTGGACAATTATAAATATCTGTTTAGATAAGTGTCAGAAGGTTTGCATGAAATAGCTCTTTGGACTACAGTAAATATCTGTTTAGATATATGTGAGAAGGTTTTTGAGACTGTAGTGCATACATGTTTAAGTGTCAGTAGATATATGGGTAAGTGATTATTTCCTAATATGAACAGTTAAAAATTTTTTGTACTGATAGATGGCATAAAATATATTACACAATGATATGAAAATATTGAGAAGAAACTAATAAAATATATTGCAATAGGTTTAAGGTTGAGATATTTGATTTCAGTAACTAAGTATTAAAGCCGAAAAAATTAAGAATCTTTTCTAATAAACTAAATACTTGTATGTCATAACATTGTGGACATGTAAATTAATTAAATTTCATATAATTTCTAAGTCACAGTTTAGGGCTAATTATGAAAAAACACATGCTTTAAATGCTATTAAATAGAAAAATAAAACCAAAAAAGGTGGTAAAAATTTGAAATGGCTGTGGCTCTGGCAGCGTTAGATGAAATTCATTCAAATTGTGCTAAAAGTTGGTAGTGAACTTTGATTTTTACAGATCTTAGTGTTTTCTGATATAATTTCAGTGTTTGAGTTAAAGTCAGCTAAATAAACTCACACCTTGAACACTCGTGAAGTGTGTTTTGTTTAAGTTTTAAACTGCATGATATCATCTTTAACCTTATAGTAACGTTTGTTTGTTGTTTTGCCTTCTTACTGTCAAATAACACATTTAAGGTTTGTTTTCAGGGTAAATGTGCTCTAAATAGTAAATACTAAAAGTTTAGATACAAGAAACAAAAGTTTTCTTGCAGTGCCAATGCTTTGTCTTGTGTGAGCTAGTAAAACAAAAGTGGTTAGATTGAAACTTGTTCTATTTTGATTTCAGATTGTAGGACAAATGATGGATGCTGATAAGCTTAAAAAAGACTATGAACAATTCACAACAACTTTACTTGACTGGATCAGAAATAAGATTCGTGAACTGGATGATAGAAAGTTTCCTAATTCTATGGAAGGAATCCAGAGGGAACTTCTAAAGTTCAAGGAATACAGAACAGTTGAGAAACCACCAAAGTATGTTTTATGTTTGACATTTTAAACAAAAATTATATATTGCAATTATATGAGGATGACGCAATAGTATACGTCGAAACATGTAGAGTGTAAGAGATTGTTTTCCAGTTTCATCGGGGTTTTTACCACTTTTTATCCTGTACAGTAAGTTATTGTATTTTAGTAATTTGGAGACTGGAAAGAATCTCATTTTTATAGAATTGTGAATGAAATAATCGTTTTTTAAAAATTCTGAGTTTTTAAAAAATAATTATATAAATTAAAATATCTTTTGTTTATATTGGTTAGGCATGGTCTAGTGGTTAGTGTTCTTAGCTGCAGGTTAGAATATTCAAGGTTTGAGCCATGATATTCTATTGAATTCACTCCGTATCACAGTATCAGTAAATAATTCACTTACACTACCACAGTTGTATTCTAAACTTCAAATAATTGTCTCCTTTTCATTAAACTTCACACGGATGGGTTCAGTTACTTTAGAACAAACTTTAACAAGAGAAATTATTCTCTTTATCTTTATTAAACTGTGAAACTCACTTTAAAATATCACCAGCTAACTTCACGTTTTTTTGCTAACTATTTTTTTGACTGAACTGCACTTTTTCTCTACTTTACTTCACTTTACTGAACTTCTTAACTTGTGCTTGCAAGCCACTTATAGATATATATATATATATATTCAACAATATTCAGTTGAGGTAAGGAGAAAAATATTGAAGGTTCGAGTAAAATGATGTTAACAATATTAGTAAAGCCTAAACAACAATGTAATTGCAAACACAATGTACAACTCGTACAGAATTATGCAATTAAATTTGACACAACTAACACTTTTAAAACAATCTGTCTTCACTCCTGTCTTAAAAACTAAACAACCATTAAGTATTAACTCACAAAATAAATTAAATGATAATGCCTACACTAAACAGTCTTGTATATACATCATAGAAAATGGTTTCATTATTTGTGTAGTGCTTCTACACACAATTAGTAATGAGTATAAAAGTAAATCTTTCTGAGAACAAAAGACAAAGTAAATCTTTCTACAAACAAAAGATATAATGTACTTAAATTAAACATCTGGAAGAAGAATGGTACAAAAGTTTTCTTACAAGGAAATAGGTTCCATTATATAGACTGAATTAAAAACTGAATTCTGAAGTCTACTGGAAGTGATGTAGATTCAAAAATATTGAATTGTATCCCTATTTAATGAATCAAATGTGATATTGTGAATCCTGAAGCTTTGCAGGGTCCTACCACAAATGTTAAATAGGTGTTCAGCTGATTGTTTATACTTGCCATTGCTCAGGGATGTCATAGCTGTCTGTCAGGTATTATTTCAAATAATAAGATTAAAATTAAAGTTGCCTGTAACATTTTTGAAAAAAAAATTATTACACCTGAAGACTTTTAATTACAATAAATATTTTATACAAACTTTATACTGTTTAAGGAGCAAACTTTCACTCTGTAACTTCAATCTGTTTGGCTTCTTGAGTATCAAAAACAGAGAAATGCAGCTGTAGCAGGATAAAATCTGCTAGTATAAAGAAATAATTGAAAGTACTGTAAAGGAAAGGAAATGTGTGGTGAAAAGTGATCAATGCTGTTACAGAGAAAACTAATACACAAGCTCAAGGCCTTGAAAATGAGGTCTTGAGGAAATAAAAGTGTTTGTATCTAAAGTTTTTATATGGTAAGCTTGATGGAATTTAGCTGTCGTGTCTTGTACAACATGTTTTAATTGAATTTCCAATGTTATAAAATATTGTAATAATGGAATTAAAAGGATAAAACGTTACTTCTGAATTTTTTTCAAGATGTCTATCTTATTATCTCAGGTACCGAGAAAGAAGTGAAATTGAAGCCCTGTTGTTTGCAGTACAGACTAAAATGAAGGCACTTGGTCAGCCATTATATGTGCCACCAGAGGGTAAACTTGTTCATGATTTAGAGCGAGCATGGAATGAACTGGAGAAAGCAGAACACAGGCGAGAGGTGGCACTTCGAGAAGAACTCCTTCGCCAGAAAAGGCTGGAAAACTTGGCTTTTCGTTTTGATAGAAAGGTAATAGGTAGTGTTATTCAGAGAATGTAAATTTTAATGTTTGAAAGTTGCATAAGAACCTTGAATAACACTTTAAGTATACATTTATGTTGTTTATTTTCATTTAAGAATTCAAGTCTAATAAAAACTTGCTGTTGGGAATTAATTTAGAATAAATATTATCTTATGGTCTGTGTAATTAGACAATATATTTTTTATTAAAAAATTACAGTTTTACATATTTTGTTTAAAAACACCTAGTTGTATATAATAGTGTTTATTGTTTTATATAAGAATGTTTTGGTTTGCAATTATATTGTACTTGTAATGAACTGTGGTAGATTAAAATGAGGGAATTTTTGAAACTATATATATTTTGTTTTTTAGATTACAGTATTATACATTTTTTAAAAAATGTTTTCTAGTTCTACAAAATAATGCTTTTGTCTTATTTAAGAATAATTTAGTTTTAAGATTATATTTTATTTTCTAAAGAAAAAAAAAGGAAGGTCAGAAGGAGGGATTTTTTAGGAAACTCATAATGCAAAAATAATGCCTTAAAGTATTAAATGTTTTTTTTTCATTTATTCTTTTCCAGAGCATTTTGCGTGACAACTATGTCAAGGAAATGACCCAAGTTCTCTCAGATCCCCAATTATCGAGCAGTCTTTCACAAACAGATGCTTCTTTGAAGAAACTAACGGCAATTAGTGCAGATGTATTGGCTAGGGTAAGTCCACTGGTATTCTACAGATTGATTGCTTTAATTAATTGTGATATATCACAGTATTGAGAATTATTTTTCACTTGCTTATTGTCATATAAAATGCATTCATTAAGAAGACATGGTAAATATGTGGCCCACTGCACCTGTTCTAAAACTGTCTGGCAGCAGTCACCATGAACTTTAATTTAGTTATAATAGCCTTTAAAATATTCTAAGTTTATGTTACTTTTATTTTATAAATTATTATTAACTCAGGTTAAATAAATGTTTTAAAAAACTGCATTTTAAGAAGTTTTTTTTGAGTCAATGCACAATGAAAATAATAAGTATAGAAACCCCGAAGAATGCCCCCCACAAAAAATGTTTTGCTTAAGTATGGCTATATTGTTTAATTATTAACCTTAGAAATACACTATGGAACCTATGATTTTTAATCTTATTTTTATAACTATGCAGCAATTATCCATATGACTTTGTTGTTTGCAGGATCCCTAATAACGTAAGAGTGAAACAGTACAATGTAAAAACAAATACTATCTCATTATGATTCACTTATAGTGAATAGTATGTGAACAGATTGGTAGTTTGAGAGTAAATTACACTGTAACCTCATTTTAACTTTGTAAGGTTAAGGAAAACAAAATGAAATTCCAGAAAATTTGTCATGTTGGGGTTGTTTGTCTGGAAAACAAAAGAGGCATGGCAAAAAGTTGAACATGCACAGTATTGTAAAAACAACTGAAAGTGTAAAAAACTGAAGCTCAAATTAGTAATTTTGTATTGACTAATTCTAGAGATTTTATTAAGGTGGTAAATAAGTAAGTTCATATTAGGCCTTAAAACATGTTAGCTTCTGAGTGATGTTTTCCTGCCAGTTTTCTGAAGAACATTCTCATTCAAGAAGACTAAAGCAGGTCAAAGGTTGAAATGAAATTAGATTTACAAAATTTTACTTCTTGACTATGATGATAATGCGACCTCATGGGTTAGTGTATTTCTCTGCCTGAATGATAACAAGAAAGAGGCCCCCCAGTGGCACAGCTGTATGTCTGCGGACTTGCAACGCTAGAAACAGGGTTTCGATACCCCTGGTGGGCAGAGCACAGATAGCCCATTGTGTAGCTTTGTGCTTAATTACAAACAAACAAACGAGAAAGAGATGTCATGGAGTTATCTGTTTACTGTCTCATTAATAGTGAGAAAGAGACCCCATTGATTGCTGTATTCCTCTGTCTTGGTTACAGTGAGAAAGAGACCTTGCGGATCATTGTATTTTTCTGTCTTGGTTACAGTGAGAGAGAGATCTTGTGGATTGGTGTACTTCTCTGTTTGGTGACAAGTAATTGAACTGAGTGTGGGCTAGGAGTTACAAAGTAGACAGTTAACCCATTTACCATACATTTGGGTCATAGGTGGATTGTAAAATATAGTGAAATCCTATTATTTGATTACGATAGCTCAAGAGTTGGAAGTGGTCTTCCATCTAGTCTATCTGGTGGATTATAAAATATAGTGAAATCCCATTATTTGATTAGGATAGCTCAAGAGTTGGAAGTGGTCTTCCATCTAGTCTATCTGGTGGATTATAAAATATAGTGAAATCCTTTTATTTGATTAGGATAGCTCAAGAGTTGGAAGTGGTCTTCCATCTAGTCTATCTGTTGAAAATTAGGGATGGCAGTTGCAGGTAGCCGTAACTTTCCATGAATATTTGAAACAAACATTAACAATTCAAGTTTATGTAGAATGGTACTGGTATTCTGTAATAATCTGCACCCAAGTATTATTTTTCAGATTTGACTCAAAAACATTTTGGCCAATTTTTTGCCCTATAGCCCTTAATCCCCATAATTCTGTTTCCTGAAGGTTTATAGAAAAGTGTCATATTTTCTATGAAATTCTCACTTACTGTAGGTTTTTTGCTAAATACTCTTTTTCAACACAAACATGGCAAGAAAAATATAAATCTGAGAATTAAAAAAGTTTAATTGAACTAAGTTTGGGAAATTGCAACAAACAATGAGAAGAAAAATATGAATCGGGGAATATTGGAGAATTCAGAGAATGAAAATAATTCAAATAAAACACAGGAATTAAAAAACTAATCTGAGAAGCTAAATTAAAACTTTGTTTTTAAGAAGAGTTGAGCTGAATTAAGTTCAGGAAATGGCAACAGACAAATCAATTGAAAAATTGGCACATTGGAGAAGCTATATAAATAATTAAGATAATGGAGATGCTTGACTGATACATTGAGGCCTTTGTGAATGATGTGAGAACCTTAGAATCTTGCAGCAGAGTCTGGGTATTTTATACTAGTACTAACTATTCTTTGTTATTTCTGATTTTAAGCAAGCATTCCATGTCAAAAACATTTATTTCTAATGATTATGTTATTTTTCTATAATTTTTAGTATATAGATATCCATAATTTAATATTTTGACATCAAAAACTTTTTTGATTAGGGATGATTTGTTTTATTTTTTGCATGATTTTATAAACAGGATTTGGTCTTTCCAAATTTTAAAATATGATTCTAACACTTTAAATGTTGTTGCATATATTTCATGTGAAGTGTGTGACATTGTTCGCTTAATAAATGTGAGTTTGTACATAAGTAATAACAATGAAACTTTGTAAAGAAAAGTTCATTTGTTATGTTTCATATGTTTTAAGGAGGAAAGGTTTGAGAACCTGACTGTTATGGCAGATGAACTTGTGAGGGAGAATTATCATTCAAAAGATAGGATCAAGAAAAGGTTAGTCATCTATTCTTTAAAATGTAGAACATGTTTACGAATATAACTTTTATGTACATGTTCAACTATATTTATTAAAAATCAGGCTTGAGATTTAATAATTGAATAGCTCTTGATTAACTGCAGCAGAATACTGATGACTACTCTGGTAATGGATCTTAAAGTTTGTCTTAATAAACACAGATTATCATGCAGACATCTCATTTATAATCTGCTGAAACATTACTCATATTTGACCCATTCTGTAAATATGAAGGTGTGAACAAGTTATTCAACTGCTCTTAGTTTTGAGACCAAGAAAACAAATGACTTTCAATTCATTAATAGACTTCAGGGTTTATTAAGAAAGAATTTAGCAATTTTTTGATTAAATACTATAATTAGTGATCTGTAAGCAAGAAATATTATTTCTGTATTTTTCTCTTATTTTATTATTATTTAAAAAGTTAATGGTTATGTTCTTGAGTACAGCTTTGAAATGATTAATGTAGGACTTCACATTAATTATGTTACTTAGAAAAGGAATTTTGTCATGTATTTACATACATACTAGCAAAATTACCTGGCTTTGCTTGGGTTATTAGGTTGTTAATGTGTGTATTCTGAACCTAATTCCGCATAAAATTATAACCTATATACTTTTGCTGCTAAGCAACATAACATAAAAACCATTGTTGGAATGCATTGTTTCCAAAATGCACTGCCTTTTCTATATATTAGAAGTTATATAAGCAACCACTTTTTTTCTATGTGGTTTTTTGCTAGCTTGCCTCATTGGTAAGATAAGTAATATCCAGGGTTCACTTTGTATAGGTGCAAAATTTCAGGTTTCTATGTTCTTTCCACTTGGAGCTATGTTGGTCACGCATATACAGATACGTATGTGCACATGCATACATGTGCGTGTCTGTCTTTGATTTCTATTTGTAATATAAGGAACTACTTCTTTTCTATGTGACCTTTTGCTAGCTTGCCTCATAAAAAGATGCGCACACATGTGGATAAGTATTAATACCCAGTTGCACACTTTCAGGGTTCACTTTGTATGGGTGCAAAATTTCAGGTTTCTATGTTTGTTCCTCTTGGAGCTATGGCAGTCACACAGACATGTTTGTGCACACACATACGTGTCTGTCTGTGATTTCTATTTGTAATATAAGAAAATACATCATTAAATAATGTTTGATACAATTAATTTGACAGCATAGATTCTGAATGACCAACTTATTCACCCCATTGTGATGTTGAGAAAAAGAGTGTTCACTGATTTTGTAACCAAAGCTAAAATGCTATTGATAAATCAAAAATTTGTACTGAATGCTATTAAGATAAACTATAGTCATTATTAGATAACTAAAAAAGTGTCATTGATGCACCAAAAAGTAGTACTGATATTGTTAAAAGGAACAGTATAATCACTGTTTTGAAAAAACAAAACAAAAACTGTCACTTTTACACAAAAATTTGATTCTGCTATTGTTGAGAGAAATAATATTCACTGACTTGGCAACTAGTAAGATATTGCTGGTACGCTGAAAAGTCTCTACTGATGTTGTTGATTATTCTTGACTTGATAGTACCTCAGAGAATTTCATTCATATATCAAAACCTTGGTAACAGTATTCACACTTCTTTTTTATGTGGTTTTTCCCTAGCTTGCCTCATAAAAAGATGCACACATGCATGAGTGTCTGTCTGTCTGTCTGTGATTTCTATTTGTAATATAAGGAATCACTTCTTTTCTATATGGTTTTTCTCTAGCTTGCCTCAGTAAAAGGATGAGCATTCATGTATGGATAAGTAATAATACCCAGGTCCACACCCTCAGGGTCCACTTACTATGGGTGCAAAATTTCAGGTTTCTAGGTTCTTTTCTCTTGGAGCTATGGTGGTCATATTCCTTTCTACCTGGATTTTTGCTATGTTGCCTCATTAAAAATATGTGCATGTACGTGGATAAGAATAATACCCAGGTGCACACCATGCATGTGTACACTTGAGTGTCTGTCTGTCTCTATGTGATTTCTATTTGTAATATGAGGAACCTCTTCTTTTCTATGTGGTTTGTTGGTAGCTTTCCTCATTAAAAAGATGAGCAAACACAGACACAAAGACATGCCCTTTTATTATTATAGATATGTATGTAGAATAATATAATGATTATATAAGAGGAGAAAACTTTATAAGGATTAAATATTTGTGCAAAAAAACATTAGGATAATTGTATATATGTTTTAAGAAGAAGCTGTATAATGTTTTATAGGACCCCTGTTACATTTCATTTCACCACACTTGAACTTTACCCATGTTTATGCTAGTTAAAACTATTCATTTTGTACCTGATCTTTCCTGAAGTTAGTTTTTGATGGTGATTACTGTAAGTTTTATAGAAGTAAACTCATAATATATGTATTTAATTGTTGTTTACAAGATAAAATAATGTAATTTCATTATTTTTCTTTACTAATAGGGAACAAGAAATTTTGGAAAAATGGCAGAACTTGTTGAGTCTTTTAAAGAAGCACAAACTTGCATTGACAGAGTCCAACAACTTAATGAACATGCTTCGTGAGATTGATGCAGTCAGTGCTGAGATAAATAACTTGGAGGTTTGCAGCATGAGCTTTCAATCAGCTTTATATTTTTTATAAATATTATCACTGTAAACAATGTTGGATTTGTAATAAACCTATCTTGTACATAAATTACAAAGCAAAAACGAATTGCTAGTTTATTAATTTTAATTGTACACCTCACAGACTGGAGTAAGGATTCTGTAGAAAGTAATGACAGAATTAAGTAAGGATTCTGTAGACAATAATGACAGAATTGAGTAAGGATTCTGTAGACAGTAATGACAGAATGGAGTAAGGATTCTGTAGACAGTAATGACAGAATGGAGTAAGAAGTCTGTAGACAGTAATGACAGAATGGAGTAAGGATTCTGTAGACAGTAATGACAGAATGGAGTAAGGATTCTGTAGACAGTAATGACAGAATGGAGTAAGGATTCTGTAGACAGTAATGACAGAACTGAGTAAGGATTCTGTAGACAGTAATGACAGAACTGAGTAAGGATTTTGTAGACAGTAATGACAGAACTGAGTAAGGATTCTATAGACAGTAATGACAGAACGGAGTAAGGATTCTGTAGACAGTTATGGACAGAATGGAGTAAGGATTCTGTAGACAGTTATGGACAGAATGGAGTAAAGACTCTGTAAACATTATGGACAGAATGGAGTAAGGATTCTGTAGTCTTAGTAAGAGACTGGAGTAAGGATTCTTTTGACATTAGTGGCAGAATTGAGTAAGGATTCTGTAGATATTAACCATGTTGGATAAAGTTTTGTACACAAATTTCTGTGACTATGTCATGCCTTAGGTTTTAAAAATAACTTTTTCTATATATGGCTGATGTATGTTGATGCATATTGCCTTATATACATACTTATTTTTTAAAGGCTAATCTCTACTCTGAAGACTGTGGCAGCCATCTTTTATCGGTTGAAGACTTTTTGCAGAAACACAGCTTGTTGGAGTCACAGATTGCTTCGCAGGGAGAAACAATAAAAAAATTTAGTCAACAAGCACAAACATTCATTGGTAAAAACCACAAAGAAGCTCCACTTCTGAAGAAAGGGATTGATAAGCTGAATAATGAATATCTTAAGTAAGTAGTTTTATGCTTAATACTAAACACCAGCAACTATACATGATTTGGCTGCTTTCCAATCACACAGTACACCAAAAACTAAACACATTAAAAGGTCTAATATTTTTTGTCTACACGATTTTCAGCAGTGATAACATTGATGAATGAATTACGCACTTAAATAAATGTTTTACAGGCCCTAACAAGATCCCCATTACAACAATTCACTAAATAATATACACGTTTCAAGACAGAGTAAATTATAACCCTGATCAACTCAAGACCACTGAAAACAACAATACACATAAACAACCTTATAGAATAATCACTGGCACAATTTTATTAATTGATAACCTAAACATTTTCCTTAAAAAAATATGGCAAAGATTAATACACAAATACAACATAAATAACCATACAAGATCTGTGTTCACTTCAGGAACAAAAACCAAACAAATGTAAAAAAAGCTTTACATCAGATCTCCATAACCAAGAATCGTAGATAAAATACAATGTAACAACTGTTCTGATTTTTATATAGGTGAAACTGGATGATGACAAAACCTTGTCGAAACGTTGTACATTTGCTGTTATATTAAAGTTTTTCTTCATTATCCATTCAAGCCGTCTCCAGCCATTATTAAACTGGATGTAAACTAAACACAAGAGTAAAAGAACATCAAAAAAACCCCTTACACATAAATTACTGTATGCAATCCAATCACCACACATTTTCAAAACACAATGTCTCTGTATTCCAACATGAACCCAACAAAAAGAAAAAACAATAGCAGAAGCCTTACTAATTAAAACACATTACTCCAAAATTAATAAACATCCAGAAACATCTCTACCTTTTTTGACTTCTGCACACTATCCATTACTAATATCCAGTGGTGTAGCAAAAGGGGGGCAGTTGCCCTCGGGTGCAGGTATGAAGGAGCGCAAAATTTCCTCTGGCCTATAATGCCTATTAATTAATAATTATGCCCTCCCCTAGGATATAGTGCAACTGCCCTACGTTAAGTAAATACGACATAGTGTTACATTATTTGTGTGTATTACGCTTCCAGTTTTAACTTTTAAAAGCTGCCCAAAGAAATACAGTGAGATCGAATTGAC
>NW_013666632.1:129398-130976 GCF_000517525.1 Limulus polyphemus | reverse complement strand
CGTGTAGTTAAACCTATCGAATTTTTAAATGGGATTTAGCAACTGCCAGTAATTTATATGGTGCTCATAAGCATGATTTATCAGCATATACACTTATCTGCATTGATTTTCTTACTGTTGTGTCACATTAATTAACATGAGTATGGGTGGTTTAAATAATGGCAGTTAAAGTGAAGCCAGGTCCAGATGTGCCTAACTAGTCCTGAGTTGCAACTATAATTGTATAATTTATATATAATTTGTGGTTAGGAACTTAGGAAAGTAGAATACTTCCTTTCATCTGACAATTTGCATGTTGCAACTAAATAGTGTAGTCAGTAGTTATTAATTTATTCTTTTAGCCTATTATGTTGAAAAAAGAAAGTGGGGCACAGGGATGGAAAAGACGTGCACAATTTGCAGCTTCGATGGTGGAGTCAAGCAAATTGATGAGAGCTTTCTTTGCTGGAAGTGATGACACCAGTAAGCCAGCATCTGGTTCTTTTGATGGCAGCAAAGAGGTCAAAGTGCAAGAATATGAACATGCTATTTCATTTGAAAAAGAAAACAATAAAGAAACTATTCTCTGTCCTGTTGAAAGCTACAATAATAATAAACAAGAGGATTCCACTTTGTCAGAAACAAATCCACAGAATAGTGTTGCTAAGCTAAAAGAGGATACCTAATAAATATTTTAACACACAGGGATATTGGATTTATGAAGTTTGATACAACAGGCGCAGCAGTTGTAACACATGCACATCACACAGAGATTGTTAAAGTTGGAGCACATGAATTTCAACATAAAGAAGGTCCATTTGATGCCAAAGATGGGTGTTCTATGACTGCATTTTGGTTCAAACGACGCCTTCTGAATGGACAAGAGGTCAATCGTTCCTGGTTGGTGTATTCACCTCTACATAAAGCAGCATACTGCCTTTGTTGTCTTCTTTTTTCATCTACATGTATGACATCCGATAGTCGGTCTGCTTTCAAAACACAGGGTGGATTCTCTAAGTGAAAAAATTGAAAAGTTAAATGCCCATGAAAATAGTGACAGTCATCGTGAGTCATTTGCTGCTTGGAAAGAAACTGAGCGCCGAATTCGTCTTCAAAGTGGCATTGATGAAGAGCTCCAAAGGCAAATTCAGCAAGCAAGTAATAAATGGAGAGATGTACTGCGACAGTTGCTGGATTGTACACAATATTTAGCTTCTCAAAATCTTGCATTTCGTGGTCATACTGAGGACATAACCTCAAACGAAAACCCTGGAAATTTCATGTCACTTTTGCAGTTATTACCAAAGTATGATCCAGTAATGAGAGAGCATTTAGAGCATGTTAAAAACAAGCAAACGTCTACATCTTATCTTTCTCCTGAAATCCAAAATGAGTTTATAAATCTCATGGCTTCACATGTGCGAAATTATTGTTTGTCAGCAATTCGTAGAAACAAATACTATGATATTCTGTTAGATTCCACTCCTGATTTAGCCCATCGTAAGCAAATGGCCCAAGTGATTCGGTTTGTTGACATTGACTTTAAGACAAGAAAAGGAGAAGTCAAAGAGTGATTTATTGACTTTATACAGATAAAGG
>NW_013666632.1:125782-128607 GCF_000517525.1 Limulus polyphemus | reverse complement strand
AGGGATGCAAAATATATGGTGGTGTCAAGCAAATTGGTGAGAGCTTTCCTTGCTGGAAGTGATGACACCAGTAAGCCAGCATCTGTTCGTTTTGATGACAGCAAAGAGGTCAAAGTGCAAGATTGTAAACATGCTATTTCATTTGAAAAAGAAAACAATGACGAAACTGTTCTCTGTCCTGTTGAAAGCTACAATAATAATAAACAAGAAGATTCCACTTTGTCAGAAACAAATCCACAGAATAGTGTTGCTAAGCTGAAAGAGGATGATCTAATAAATATTTTAACACATAGGGATATTGGATTTATGAAGTTTGATACAACAGGCTCAGCAGTTGTAACACATGCATATCGTACAGAGATTGTTAAAGTTGGTGCACATGAATTTCAACAGAAAGAGAGTCCATTTGATGCCAAAGATGAGCGTTCTATGTGCAAAATATTGCTTATGGAGATTTCGAAGACGGAAAATTGCAAGAAAAATGTTATGACTTAGCAAAGGGTTATCCAGGTGATATTGATGGATCAGAATTGTATAGAGAAATTAAAGACTGTAGAATGTTGATAAGTAAAAGAACACAGACCGATTTTCCTGAACCAATGGTTGCAACTGATTTGCTAACAATTATAATTTCATATGGTGAAGATGTTTTTCCAAATTTATGAATTGCTTTGCAGATTCTGTTAACAATTGGGGTTTCTATTGCTAGTTGTGAAAGGTCGTCCAGCAAGCTGAAATTAATTCGTACATACTTGAGAACCTCAATGACTCAAGAACGACTTAGTAACTTGGCAATAGTAAGTATGGAAAAAAGACGTACTTAATACCTTAAATTTTGATAACTTAACTGATGCATTTGCAGCAGCAAAAGCAAAAAAAAGGTTCATATAATGTAACCATGAATACCAGAATGCTACTTGGACAAGATCTAGTTAAGTATATGTACAGTTTTGTAAACTAGTAAAATTTGTTATTTTAAATTTAAGTTGTCTTTTATCAATCTGTTTTATAATCCATGTACACCACAAGTGACTGGCTTCTCATATAAAACATAAGTTTCAAAACTAGGGATATAACAGAAATTTATTCTGCATGCTTGAAAGATTACTCTAGCTATGTGACTTTGAACAATACTGGATGACATAAATATCAAAATGGTTTACAAATTATGTAAGTACACCTAGTAGGCTATACTTCATTAGTTCCAGGTTTACGGTTGTTATATCGTGAGATGTTATATTGTGACTTGATTTTAGGCCTGTGTAAGGCGGTAATTAATTCTTTATGTTATTGTCATTAAGTGGGTAATGAATCACAAAACAAATAATCAAAACATTTCAGAGGTGGGGGTGCCAAAAGTGTCTACCCCCTGGTGCTGAGAACCCTTGCTACGCCACTGCTAATATCTTTTACATAAATAACTACATCTGTATATGTTAGGTATTACTACCTTAACACATGCCCTTCATGAAGTCTTTAAAGATGGAACATTTTTCACCTTCAATTTTACTTCTGCTCACATATATCTCATCTATCATACTATTAGTTTTCATAATGATATTCTAATTTAATGTTCTGTGTTGTATCTAAAAATAATAGTGTGGTCAAAACACTGTACATATTCTAAGATACGAAAATTGCCAACTATCCACTGCAAACTGTAAATAAATTAAAATATTTAAATAATTTGAATGTAATTGTTCACATAGAATCTAGTAATGCTTTTCTATTAGTGATGTCCTCTAGTAGATCAGTGGTTAGCTTGCAGACTTACAACATCAAAATTTAGGGTTTGATTCCCAGAGCACAGATAGCCTAGTATGAAGCTTCACACCAAAGACTTTAACAATAATGTCTATTGGTGATAAAATATTAAGACTATTATTTTCAAAGAAATTTTGTTTGTGCTCACAAAGTCTTAATGTTCATATACTCTTGGTAATAATGATTCAGTTTTGGCATGAGGTTAAAAGAGTTAAAAGTTAAAGTTTTATACAATGTAATAACCCACAAACATTTAATTTACTGAAAATCCTTAATTCTTTTCATTATTCACTATGTATCTTAATTTTTCCTAACAATAGAAGTTTGACCCATTCAGACCAATGAGCTGATACTCTGCTATTAAGCTAGCAAGGTTTTAAGCTCCCTTTTACCCTAAGTTTGATGATTTCATTACCCCCTACCATATATATAGAACAAAATACAACACATTTTTCCACAAAATGTTGAGCATGCTCACCGATATCTTGAACTCCTCCCCCTTCACACACATATAGGAAAGACAACATACAACATATTTTTCAACTCTGACCACACAGATCAGAAAAAAACGTTGAGCATGCTCACCGATATCTTGAACTTCTCCCCCTTCACACACATATAGGAAAGACAACATACAACATATTTTTCAACTCTGACCACACAGATCAGAAAAAAACGTTGAGCATGCTCACAGATATCTTGATCTGTACATAGTTAAGAAAACCCTCACTGGTTGTACAACTACTAATTACGTGTCAATTTAATGAAACAGGGCACTAAGAAACTTGTCTTGACTGGGATTTTGAGTAGAGACTAGATTGAAACCAATGTCTTCACATTATGTCTGTGCATGTGAAAGATATGTTGTTCTTAAAGTAAAAAGAACAAAAAAATACTTTTGATTTTACTGTTGAAAGAATTCAAAATTGTGCCTCTACAGTATTTATGAATATATTTTTTACAGTTTTTTATATATATATATATTTAGCCAATACAGATTATCATTAATAATGTTGTTGCAGGCCTCTGAAGATATATATATATATATATATATATATATC
>NW_013666632.1:113070-125075 GCF_000517525.1 Limulus polyphemus | reverse complement strand
TAGATCTACGCAGTAATGAAACTTTAAATATATGAAATACTGATTTTAGTGCTAAAAAAAGAAAGTTATTTATAAATTTGAAAATATTAATTTTGAATTCTCATTATGTTATATATTTATGTCAGCTTAATTAGCAATTATTCAATGTTAATTAGATGTAAGTAAAACTGATAAGGCTCATTCTTCCTCCTTAAATTAGAAGTGTTTTTATAATATGCCATAAATTTCTCACTGGGCAACTGTTAACAGGGAATGGAAGCAGAAATTAAGGCTCGTTGGCAGAGATCTCAGCGAGTAATAAAATCTGGTGAGAAGCTCATTCATGATGGCCACCCAGAGAAACAAGATGTAAGACAAAGAGTTGAATCCTTGAAGGATAGGTGGCAGCACCTGCATGAACTAGTTGCTCAGAAGAGAAAGCAATTAGAAGATGCTATTCTTGCTTATCAGGTAAATGTGTCTTTCATAAACTTTGATATCAAGTCTTAATTTTAACTTGTCAATAATCAAAGAGTATATTTTGAATCTACTGCTATTAAATGGAGGTTATATTAAGGTTATATATGGAGGTTATATTAAGTATGTGACTGAAATTACTAAAACATTTTTGTATGATTCAGTATTGGCAGTAAGCAGAATGCAAAAGAAATATGGAATGCCAAAAAAAACTGAACTTTTTATTTTATTTTGGATTAATTCTTTATCTCAAATGCTTAGTGTTTGAACCATAATACCATTTAATAACTCTAACATAATGAATAACGTATATAAACTTAAATTGCAAAAAACTCAACATTCAAAGTTTTAACCTTTTAACAATTCCAAGTTATTGTTGCCACAAAGTACTAATTATACAACATTAAGGGATGGGATACTGTACTATCTGATAAATTACAGTGAAATGGATAATCTGATAGCATTTCCATCACCAGATTATCTCACAATATTATGCTACTACTTGCACATGTATTGTATATAATAGGTATTGCATCATCTAGTCCACTGGTGCCATCTATCTAGTACCTTCTAAACATAGTAACATTTTCCCTTGTATTAACCTCATCAGATCCACATGGTTAACGTTGTGTCACCTCTGTATAATTTGTTCTCACATTTAAGATATTTAACCAAATTACATGGAATTTGATATACACTTACTAAATATTATATAGTTTGTGCTAGAAAACGAATTATGTAATTTAGTGTAGTATTATATCATACTTTAAGATATGAATTTTCAGATATTTTGTATTAAAATGCTGTTTTTAAAAAGAATTAAGAAATACTTCTTTTGTTTTATAGATTGTTTTTTTTTCTGTCCCTAAAATCACATTAATGGAGTTATTTATTCAGTAAAGCTAATTATGTCTGTGTTATTCTTATAATGGCATACTTCTGATCTCTGTTTATACAAGTTCTTACATAAAAAGAAGGCCCGGCATGGCCAGGTGGTTAGGGCCCTTGACTTGCAATCTGAGGGTTGTGGGTTCGAATCACCTTCCCACCAAACAGGCTCGCCCTTTCAGCCATGGGGACATTAAAAAGTGATGGTCAATCCCACTATTCATTGGTAAAAGAGTAGCCCAAGAGTTGGTGGTAGGTGGTGATGACTAGCTACCTTCCCTCTAGTCTTTCACTGCTAATTTAGGGACGGCTAGCGCAGATAGCCCTCATGTAGCTTTGCGCAAAATTTAAAACAAACCAAACCATAAAAAAAGAAACTATTAAAGAATATGAAAGAAAGAAAACTGGATTTTTTAAAAATATTATTTATCAGAAAGTTTCATTTTATGTACCCTATTATCTTTACATGTTAAAGCAGTTATGACTTATAGAAGATAGCATAAAACATCAGTTAACAGTAAAAATGCTGACCACTATCAGTGTGACTTCCTTTCATATCTTTAGGCTTATGCTGATATAGGCAAAATTTATAATTATAGTTTGTTTTCAATAATTAAAGAGATTTTGTATGCATTGTGTGGGTAGCAATAAATTTATTAATACACATAAATATACAAGCTTTTCTGCCATCTGAATAATTTGCTCTCACAGAACTTCTGGCATACTGTACTCAATAACCCTAAATATCCTTACCTTATGTCTTCTTATAGAAGAATATTCTTGTATTTCAAACAAACATAATATAACACAAAAAGATTATCATGAACAAAAACATCACTAAAAGAAACTATAAAAATAAATTCCAGGTTTGTGGATTGTTCTTTAGTTTTGTAAACTTCACATTAGAATCCTTTGTTCTTCACTAGATGAAAAATAGCTAGTCACTGTTTGAGAAATCATATATTATTGCTGAACTAACAATTACTTACTTTACAATGACATAAATAGAAAATAATGTTTCTTATCCTGTCATACTTAGCCATTGGTTCTATCTTCTTTGGAGGCTAAGATTTATTGGTTACTGCCCAACTCATTGAGGTGGTATCATAAAAAGACTCAACACAGCTTTCTTGAAAGTAGTCATTAGGGTAAAATAAAAGTCACTTGACAAACAAAACCCGGGATAAGTCTATTTTTAAGGGATTTTGGGTCTGAGTAAATATAAATTTATACCTTGGGATAGACAGAAAAATTCAAAAGAAATGTGTGTTTACAGGTGATACGCATTGTAACTACACAGAGATCAAGATTCAAACAGTTTTTTAAAGCTTTCTTTGCAAATTACACTAAATGAATTTGGCAAATTTACAAAATATCAACCTTTAGATACTTCTGGAGTAGAAAAATTGTTGAAACAGAATTAGAACTACCATTTTTACTTAAATTGTGAAATTTAATGTGCAAGAGCCTTGGTGCCCTCTTGACCTCGAGAACTGCCCACTGGTCCTAATAAAGTCAAATAGTGGAAGCCCTGGTAGTCATTATATAGTTTAGATAAATATCAGACCACCCTTTATTATGCCATGGTGTATGCCACAAGCAGTCACAGTACACACATGTAAAGCAAAGGCAAGTGCAGTCCAAACATTAGTCTCGGCAGGGGATCAGAGTTGTAAAGCAGTGTCTCAAGCCCCATGCACAGCATTCTATTAAAAGGCTTGTACTGGCCACTCGCTCATGTAGAACTGTACATTCTTATTAAATTTTCAAAAAACAAGTTTTGAAGTAACTACTTTATTACTACACTTGCATATAAAGAGGTAGTGTAACAGTGACAGAGTAACTAGTTTAATATTATATCATAATGAAGAGGTAGTTTAACAGAGGTTTATATAAAAAAAATAGAATTTCAGATCTATCTTTTTGTCTGGCATAATTTTCTGTTCTGGAGACAATCTAATATGATTTTTATCACACATTTTCGATCTATTCTTGGGTTTTTACATGCTTTTCCAACTTTTGGTGCTCAACAATGCCATAATCATATATTTTTTTTGTTTATTTCAGTATCATGCTGATGCTAACGAAGTAGAGTCCTGGATGAGAGAAAAACTTCCCTTAGTATCCAGCAAAGATTATGGAAAAGATGAGCCAAGTGCTCAGGTGAGACTTCTCAATATAATCTTTATAAAAAAATTGGAAGTAATGAGTTAATTGTTCATTGGAGTTTCTCTAAAGGTCACTGATACTTTGGTCAGCTGTAGTTTCTTTAAAGGTTGTTGATACTTTGGTCAGCTGGAGTTTCTCTAAAGGTCACTGGTACTTTGGTCAGCTGTAGTTTCTCTAAAGGTCACTGATACTTTGGTCAGCTGTAGTTTCTCTAAAGGTCACTGATACTTTGGTCAGCTGGAGTTTCTCTAAAGGTCACTGATACTATGGTCACCTAGAATTTTTCTAAAAGTTACTGATAGTTTGGTCACCTAGAATTTTTCTAAAAGTTACTGATACTTTGGTCAGCTGTAGTTTCTCTAAAGGTCACTGATACTTTGGTCAGCTGGAGTTTCTTTAAAGGTCACTGATACTTTGGTTACCTAGATATTTTCTAAAAGTCACTGATAGTTTGGTCAGCTGGAATTTCTTTAAAGGTCACTGATACTTTGGTCAGCTGGAATTTCTCTAAAGGCCACTGATACTTTGGTCAGCTGGAGTTTCTCTAAAGGTCACTGATAGTTTGGTCACCTAGAATTTTTCTAAAAGTCAACAATAGTTTGGTCACCTAGAATTTTTCTAAAAGTCACTGATACTTTGGTCATCTGGAGTTTCTTTAACGGTCACTGATACTTGGGTCAGCTGGAGTTTCTCTAAAGGTATTGCCATATACTTTAGAGACTGACTTTTTTACTGAAAACACTAAGTAAACATTAATTTAATGCACATTTAATTGTCACCAAAGATTTCAAAACTTTTGATAATCTAAGTTTGTTTGTTGTTTCAAGTGAATACCTGTTGTAAAAGAATTAATATTGTTCTATATCTAATATAAGAAGGATATGATAATTGAATAAACAAGTCAAACTGTTTTTTGTCATAAATCTTCTTTCAAAGAATTATTGGTCAAAAACTTTCTGTTACTAATTGTTTGATCTACTTATATTTAAGTACTTTGGTAGAAACATCTGATGTAGACATAGCCATTTGATAAAACTGTAGAAATTATAGTTTTTTTGTGTTGGTGTTGATTATTGTTACTCTGTCACGTTTGAGATAACTGCTAATTTCACTTGTCCATAACTACTATAGAGAATGTCTTTATTTAGATATGATCACTTAATTTTTCTAAATTACCATGAAAGTGTTCTACAAGTAGTTATATGACATACTTGTGAACTGGTTGTATGATGATTGTAGACATGCACTAATTCTTTTGGTGAGGTAAAGGTTATAAATTTGAAACAGTTAACGTTAGACTCAAAGATGGATGGGGGTGGACTTCGCCTTTTTTCGTACTCCTATTTGCACTATTATCTGTCTTGAAAATTAATTTTGGAGAGATTGAATTTTGATATTTTCTTTTCATGTTGGGTAATTTTATACAGTCCACTAATTATTTTCTGTAGGAGTGTAAAGTTGACAATAATGTTCCATAGAAACTTCTACCAGTTTGATCCTGTTACTGTGTCTACTTTCTGGCATAGGGTGAATCTGTCCAAAGAGGTGATATAATTAATTCCTTTGCAAGTTAATATGAGTTGGTGATATTCTCCCTTGTGTATGTTATTTGGGATAGTCATTGAAGTAGGTAGTCTAAGGATTATGAGATACTGCATTAGGACCAGGTACAACCTTAGCAGCTATACATGGAACTAGAAGCTAGGCTGTTTAATATCAGATGAGCACATTGTTTTGAATAAAGATTTTGTTTTATTTGTTTACTTGTGTCATTTTTCTTTCTCAGCTGTCTATTTTTATATAACTGTTTGTATAACATTTCTGGAATCTTAGATTTGTGGATATTTGAACTTGTTTGTTGGATATCAGTACCACAAATCCATAACAAAATAGTTCATGTTTTCTACCTTTTTAAAGAATGCATTTACCTAACATTTTTCTATATTATTTGTAAAAACAGGATGATTTTTCACTAAGACAGTAATATTTGTGAATAGCATACTGTTATAAATAACACGTGTTCTTCCTTAATCTAGGCTTTATTGCAAAGACATACCCGTCTAGAAAGTGAAATCAAAGCTTATGAATCAGATATCAAGAGACTTGATAGCCAAGCAGAAAAGATGACTAAATCAGGAATTGCACATCTTGAGGTATTATTTGTCTGATATATTAAAGAATATTATTATTAATGTTAAATTTTTTGGTATGTTGAACAAAAAATATTTTTGTCAAAATTAATGTAAAGACAAAAGCATTGTTTTAGTTTTAGAAACATGCTTATCTTTGTGGAATAAAAAGTTCATGTTTAAGCTGTACTGTAGTGCTCTATTATAGTACCATATTAAGATTCGAGTAGCATAAAATAAAATGTACTTTATACTTTTAGATGTTACAAACAAGCATGGAAGAACCAGAAATAGAAGATTGGACTGAGGAATTTGTTCTGGTTCCAACAGAAGAGTGGGTTGATGAAATTGTAGAACAGGAAGTGTTTAAAGACGTTACTGAAGAACGGAAAGTTTTTCAAGTAAAAGCTTTGTACCCTTTTAGTGGAAAGGGCATAGAAATGCAGAAAGGAGAGGTAAGATAAGTTGTACTTTTTATAAATTAGAGAAAAACTGTTGTGTAGTAAATCTTATTTTCTCTGACAGATGTATTGTAATGTTCTTGAGTTGGGTTCATAGTACTTTGTCATATTAACATTAAAATCTCCTTTTGATATCAAATCAAATGTTACATTTTTGTCCTTGAAAAAACTTTAGAACTAACTTATGACTAGATTATGGGAATGTGATACCAGAATGAATGAATATTTTTTTACTAATACTTTGAGAACAAACTGTTCTCCTGAAAATGTTAATAATTGTTGTTGATAAAACTGAAAGTAATGACATTAATTTTATTTAAGACTTCTAATTCGGTGAAACTTGAAAAAAAACAACTAAATATATTAACATTGTTTTAAGCAAATGGTTACTAATGTTCATTATACAAACAACATCAAATTCACTTTGATAAGTGAAACCAGCATGTTTTATTGACATTTCTTGGTTTTCACATCCAAGTACTAGAAATGTGATACTCTGCATTATGTATGGATGTGTTTAACGTGAAACTATTAAAGCTGACAAGACATTAACTGTAATTGTCTTGAATTTAATAATTTTAAAAGCTAAATTCAAGTAGAGAAAACATAAGAAGGGAATAACTTTTTAAAATGTTGACCTACTTCTAAATATAGATTATAGCGTATCTTTTTATCAAAGGTCTGCTTTGAAATAATTCTCCTGCTTTAAATAATTTCACAAGGTATATGAAGTAGAACCTTTTAGAACACTGATTTTATACAGTATACCATTATATCGTACTCATGTTCCAAATAAAATCTGCAGTAGTACCTTTTAGTAATTGATTCCTGACACATGGTAATCATGAACAAACTGCATATACTATGAAGCTAGTACAGCATTATTACCATGTGTCAGCTTGCATGGTTAATTTGTGTAAATGAACTAAATTGTTTACCAGTTTATGTTTTTATGCAAGAGTGATTATTTGATTTTTGAATTCTATGCAGTATAGTACCACCTAATATGTTTAACATTTGTGTAGAGTCCTTAAATATTTTCATAATTTCATGAAGAATGTTTAGAGAATGAGGATAATATAAGTTAAGTTTAGAATGTGGTAATGTAATACTAAGGATACTTCAGCCCAAGAATAAAGGAACTGACACACTAGAAGACCTTTTATCCCTAATTTTTAGAGAATGAGGATAATATAAGTTAAGTTTAGAATGTGGTAATGTAATACTAAGGATACTTCAGCCCAAGAATAAAGGAACTGACACACTAGAAGACCTTTTATCCCTAATTTGCAATTCAGCGATAAATAACTTTTGAAATATTTTTGATTATGACAAATACACCCATGTTTTTCTTCATAATTCTAACATCTCCTGAATATTTTGTTTTACTTTGGGGAACTTGTACTTGTAGTTAAAAAATAAGGCTATAAAACAATTTGGAATCAGTGCAAGTAAAACAAAACAAAGTTTAGATCAAGAGGAATAAATTACCATGAAGATAACAATTTTGAACTTTTTTTCTGTGCATATTTCATGCATACATAGTTAGCTTTTGATGAAGAAAGCACTCAGATTAAAGGGTTTTGTATTTTTGTCTTAGTTAGGAAAAGAAGGATAGTGAGTAGAAAATTATGAAGAGCAAACTTCAGTTACTTAAATGAGGAATGTAGTATTTTAAGTGTGTTTTATTGTAATAATGTGAAATGGATTAAAAGTAGATCACCTAAATATCAGTCCCTGCATGGCCAGGTGGTTAGGGCGCTTAACTCGAAATCTGAGGGTTGCAGGTTTGATTCCCCGTTCCACCAAACATGCTCGCCCTTTCAGCTGTGGGGGCATTATAATGTGACGGTCAATCCCACTATTCGTTTGTAAAAGAGTAGCCCAAAATATATGACCATTCATGCTAACACGATGGCTTGATGATTTACTCTAGATACCATCATCTATATTTTTAAAAGGCCAATCAGTGACTTAGTGGCAAGTCCGAGTGCTTATAATGCTAAAAATCAGGTTTCAATATCCATGGTGATTACAGCAAAGATAGCCCATTTTGAAGTGCTCTGCTTAACATTGCTAAGTTAACAACAAGTAAATAATGTTTGAAAGAGTTAAGTCCAAAATTAACTGAAAAAATCGTTTTTAACATTGTGTAAAATTTGTTAAAGAATGTCTTCATAACATATGCTATGAATACAATACACAGATTAAATGATACGGAATTTGTACTTATCCATGACAAATGTTCTAAAAACACGTGTTTTACCATGCACTTTACTGTAAGAGTATATTTTTAATTTGAAGCTAATTTTGATTGGCAAAGGGGCTGAATGAAGAGGGGAAAAAATTAGTGAGTCTTTGTTTTTGAAAATGTTTAATGTTAACTGAATAACCAACCACATAATAAATAGTAAAATAACTGACCACAAGACTACAGGAAAATGAAAACTGTATTTACTCAACCTTTTACTTCACATTTTCTTTGAGTTTCCTGTAAAGTAAATTTACTATATTTTTTCTTCTAAAGTCTTGTGGTCATTTTCGTGCTCATTATTTTTATAAAATTAACTTTCTTTAATATTGGTATACTGCTGATTCGTTTTATTTAAATAAATGCAATTTTTTCTGGGCCTTTTTTGTAGTTTATAGCATCTTTATGCTCCTAAAGTAACTTTGACAGTTTAAGTTTACGAATATTTTTCTTGGCAACAGCACCTGCAAAATCAAACCACTTACAAACAAACTAATTAAAAATCCTGTGCCTTTCCAGATTTCAAACCAGTTTCAGCTGCCTAACCAAACATTAGTCGTGTCTGAGGATACTGCTGTATTTGTATGCATAAACCAGTGGTGCAGTAAACATATCTGACGGATAATCTTTTTAACAAAACATACAAGTGTTTCGTCAACTTTATTTTGTCAGAGAAGAAAAGCGTTTTTCACTCATGTTTATACAACGTATTAAAACGTTTAAATAAATCTAATATTTGCTTTACAACCAGAAATTCCTCACAATAATAAATATCTTGTTTGTTTAAATACGTGTAATATTGAACTACCGTACATGCCTATAAAAAAAGACAAGAAAAAAAGACTGGTTATTTAAGAACTTGTAGTGGGGTAGTAGTAGTAGGCAAGTGATGACTGGTATCGTTGAAACTGTTTTTGCCTTTATAGAAACAATACTTGTTACTGACGTCATTAATTATAGTTTTTCCATGGTCTTGATCTTAATAATGATTTTAACTGTCCGTAGCCCCTTTGTATGAGATACTGCCACTACTTCAGTTGAATGTATTAAATACGCTTTTTACAACAGCGTATACATATAACGTCCTGAGCAAGCGCTTGTGTGTTGATGGTTGACGGGAATCAAATTTACATCAGCTGTAATGGTGGAAGTTGAACTGTATAAAATAGGTGTTTGTTATAAGATTATTTAAAATCCAGTGTTGACACTTTTGTCTTTAAGTTCACCACAAAAGTATGAAGTTCTACTTTTCGAAATCGCTCGGGCTATCCTTTTGACCATTTTTTTTTATATATTTATTTTCATATTACAGAGGCTAGAAAGCAAATTAAAAGTGGGGAGCAGGTTTTTTTTTTGACTGAGCGAAACGAAGGAATGTGCGCCACAGATGCATCCATTACAGCCAGAGTTCAGGGCTCGCCATAAGGTTCTAGAAGCTCTTGGGTTCTGGACTTTCCTGCTTTTCATGAGAGTAATTTTCCTAACTTTAATGCACCTTTAGTGGGACTGATTATCTAATATGTTTTATTTTAAGGCTGCCAGACAAGTTTAATGTTTAGTCAGTACTATATTGTACCATAATCATTTATAGAAAGTTCGATGTCGTGATTAGAAATAGAGCAGTTCATTTTTCTAACAAACGAAGTTTATTTTATACGCAAAGCACTATTTGAGACCAAATGGTGTACTGTCATTAAATATAGAATGTGGGTGTCCCCCCCCCCCCAAAAAAAAAATAAATTCCATCGCTATTGCATTTAATCGCACTATTACTGTTCGGGTCCCCTATGTATTTTACTTAGAAAACGAGTAATTTTACCCAATTTTTTTTTCATTTCTTTACATTGAATGTCATAACAGACAAAAACATAAAATTAGTGAGTATGATGTAATATGTAGGCATAATGAATATTGAGAGATATAAAAACAAGTCGGTAATTTGAGATAACAGCCGTTGTGCGTGCGTGTAATAAAACCTGAAGTCACGGCTTTTATATAATTTTATTCGAATGTTTTTCGTACTATAGGCTATTAATATGAAAATAGTTAGAGAAATATGAAAATTTTTTTTTGTATACATCCTTCCTTTAAAAGTTGAGTTAAAAATTTTCGTGTTTCGTTAGTATAGGAGAATTTGTCGAAGGTGCCTTCTACAATCCAAATAAACGTCTTGGAAGTCGTTTGAGAGCATATCGAAAATCTCGCCGAAAGATGGCGTAAATGAAAGGATTGGTAGCGGAGGCAGTAAACTGAATTATGGTTGAAAAAAGGTTTGCCCATGTGGGAATTGCTTCTGCTCCCAATAAGACTTTCAACAGTTTTATTAAACAAAATGGTGTCATGCATAATAAAAACACGAATATGATCACAATGATGCTTCTGGCGATCTTCTGGCGTGCAAGTCCTACAGACTGACATCTGTCGTTAGAACCCGAAGCCCCTCTTATTCGTTCCGATCCCTTCGCTGTTTTGGTTTGTAAAAGTTTTGGTAGGATAGTGTTATGTTTCATCTTTTGGGCCGACCAAAGTATGGTCGTGTTGTAGAACACTATGATTCCCGCTGGTATGATAAAACAGCACAGAAAAGCTATGACTACGTAAGCTATAATGGGCAAATTGACTTCCCATTTAATGGCACACACTGCTTCCCAGTAGTCAAAGTGAACCCAGTTATACACAGACGGAATGAGAGCAAAAGCTAAACCTTGTAGCCATGCATAGCCAATCATAAACCCAATTCGGCAGGTTGTCATGATTTGGGCATAACGAAGGGGGTGTTTCACAGCCACGGCTCGATCTATTGTGATCAGTGAAAGGCTTAACATAGAGACGATGATGAAGCAATAGTTCAAGGTACAGTGGAGCTTACAGAGGGCGGTTCCCAGTATCCACCTATCATAAATTAACGTCGTTATGCTAGGAATCATCACTAAGAGGCTTGTTAGAAGATCTGTTACTGCAAGGTTTACTATCAGTAGATTGGAAACCTGGAAATAAACGACGAAAAAATTATGCTGTACTTTCACAGATTTCAAACATGAATGCTGCTTATTGCCCTACCAGTGTCTATTTAGAGAAGTTATACGTTTTTTATGCCATGAGGGAATTGCTTTTTATCTCATGTAAAGTTAAATTATGGGGGGGGGGGAAGTAGAAAAAAAGTATAGTATGATATAAAGACTCTAAACGTGTATCATGTATAGGTGTGAACCCGTCATTTGAATGATATTTATACAATAAATCCTTAGAAGCTTTTATTTTAAGTGTGGTAATACTTAATAGTAAGGATCGACAAGAATTCCAAATAATTCACGCGCTGAAAAACACCCTATCCGACCATTCAAAATATTGGTTATGATATACTATGCGCATATATACTAATAATACAATAAAAAGGCCCCTAACATTTCCGGTATAACATTTCAAAAATTTCTAAAGCAGCAACTTTTTCGTCTACTACCCACCTACCTGATCATGTCAGCGGGGGCTAGCGCCTAGACGGCTCGGACTATTGCTACACTATTGCTACAAGATTTCTCCAGCTCACTTGACTGGTATGTGGGTGTCCACTTTTGATAATCCAATAAAAATCTATATATGTATATATATATATATATATATATATATGTGTGTGTGTGTGTGTGTGTGTGT
>NW_013666632.1:107156-112759 GCF_000517525.1 Limulus polyphemus | reverse complement strand
AGTAGTCTAAGTTGCTAATGACATGAAATATATATATATATATATATATATATATATATGTGTGTGTGTGTGTGTGTGTGTGTGTACACACAGGTATAATATAAATGGAATACATATCATATACGTACTTAAATATTTTTTGAACCAAACATGCGACAGTTTCTAAAGGTAAAGTATATACTTTATACAGGAGTAATATAAAAAGTATAGAAACAGGAGTATTAAAAATTATGAATTTTAAAATGAAGTAGGGATCTTACTACAAAAAGTTGTGAAACAAGAATTAAAACCACAGTCACAAATTTATAAGATTTAATTCCTATTATGGCGGTTTTACACTTATCTGTAAGCCAAAGTAAGGATTAAATTTTATAAATTTGTGATTGTGATTTTAATTCTCGTAAAAGTTATAGCTACCAGGTTTATGGCTATACTAAAACTTTATATATGTTGTGTCCATTCCATGGACATATAAAAACTGAACAAATAAACAGGAAAAATAAATTAAAAGTTTAACGGAAAGTAGGGATTGTTGGTTATTCGTAGAATTGCTATAAGAAGTATCTAAAACAAAATAAATGCTGCAATAAAAAGTACACAAACAAGTGAAGTGATACTAGTTGGATAGATTTTAAAACGATTTTCAAAGGGATTGAACATTATACCAAAGCAACTAACAACTTTATTTTCAATATGTGTAAATAGTCCAGCCTGTGATTAAAACTGTTGGACCAGTCCTGTGATTGCATCGCTGTTATGGCCAGGCCGCTCCTAATGGCGAGATTTTATTAAACCGATTTACAGGCCTTAATTTTGAAGCGTAACTTTGGACGAAAATTTTGAACTTAGCAAATAAGCAAACTACAAAGAGAGACCTATACAGTTTTTGTTTGTTTGTATTTACGAAAAGATTAGAACTTACATGAAGTTTTAGTTCACTGTCTGTTCTTGCTACAACGATAACGGTAATATTACCTAGTAGAGAGAGACAGGTTATGGTAATGGTGAAAGCTGCTGCCACGACAGAAGAGGCGAAGTCCCGGTCGTCTTCTGTGATCTGTCGGCGCATTGTTCTTCAGCTGGTAGTCTAATGCCAAGTCTATCCCTGGATTGCTGAATAGAGAGAAATATACAACGAAATTAGGGCACTAACTTTCGTTCAGAAACTTACCTAATATTTTAAAGTGTTGGCGAAATGTTTAAATTTTCCTTGTTTAATTTCACGCAAAGCTACCGAGTAGGTTTATCTGCGTTAGTCATCCCTAAATTTGAAGTTAGACTAGAGGGAAGGAAGCTGGTCAACGTCACCCACTGCGAACGTTTAGGCTACTCTAATCGCATAGTGGGATTTCACGGTCATTCTTAAAACGCACCCACGATCAAAGATGCGCAGTTCGTCGCACTAACAACTGGACCGCACTCGGACCATGTTTATAGTTTATTTTTTTCTGACGTGCTAGGAAAAATTATGCTCTTTTGCGCAGCATTTTAACATTTTGTACTTTTGAGAAAATATTTTCAGAAAGACAAACTGAAGTTTATGTAGTTTCATTATATTGTACAGTACTTCGGGAATAGAAATCCTACAGCCATAGTACAGGTAATCTGTATTCGTTCATTTGTTGTTAAAATTAAGGTGAATATTAACTTTGAACTGAAAGGTTAAGGTTTAGGGTTAACGAATTCCACAAATTAAGAACCTGCAATATTTTTATAATTTTAATGATGTCAGTAAAACACGTAGGTTCAAGAAGTCTTAATATAAAATGATAAAAACCCTATAACCCGAACCTTTCTTCTTCAGGGGCAGATGTTCGCTCATTTAAATGTACGCTTATACTCGTTCAGACACTTTAATACTTACACATAGTGAAATGTTTCCCTCTTTATATGGTCTAGAAACCAGTGGGCGTTGCACACGACAGCTGACTGAACGAATCTTGTACATTATTAAAATATTTCCGCCAATGAAGCGAAACTTCCTTCTTACTGCTTGATATTGAACACAAAAGGGAAAAAATACAGGGCAGGTGATTGGTTAGCTAGAAACAGTAAAGAAGAAGAAGAAGGGGAGGATTTGGATGAGATTTTAAATTTTAGTTATTGCAAAACGAACTCTGATGACATTCTCCTTTGCAGCTTCAACAGATACTAAAGACGTTTTGTCCCACGCAGCCTGCCTGTCATTCATTCTACACATTTCCAACTAAGATCTAGACATTGTTGTAGGAAAACCTTCGAAGGTTTGTTATGAATAGATGTTTAAATTTAACCTATGAACTTGCAAGCACATAAAGCTTTCTCGTTCTACTAGACAGGTGCCCCACAGTGGCACAGCGGCATGTCTGCGGACTTAGAACGCTAGAATCCGGGTTTCGATACCCGTGGTGGGCAGAGCACAGATAGCCCATTGTGTAGCTTTGTGCTTAATTACAAAACAAACAAACTTCTGGACAAGTACACAAATTAACACCTGCCAGAATAGATCACTTGAAGAGAAGTTCGCGCTGCTTCATGCTACGTTGGGTAAAAGAAAGATGTATACAAACTTGTACTGATTAAAAGAAAAGTCATGCTGCGTCTTGCTGCAAAGATTTGATAAAAAAAGGAAACTAATAAGAACGTGTATTAAAACTGGCGAAACGTTTAAAGTGTATGTATTCATATTTGGTCTTAAGTTAGATGTCATGTAACATCTCAACCCTTTTTTACGTTTGAGAATACGCATATATGTGTAAATCAAAATGTTCCAACCAAACATGCATTTTATAGCCATAGCACATATGGATCTTCCTGCTCATTCGTTCCTGCTCTAACAACTTAACCGATCTTTCCGACTCAACCGATGCTGCTTCGGTCTTCTCCGACTTTCTTCACGGTTTCCCGACGCCACCACAATTCGTAAATTAGAACGAAAACTAAGGGATAAATTAAAATTCACTAAAAGAAATAATATTCACGCACGGGGTGTGAAGGGGAACAAACGATCCCGAACACCCCAGTTGGGAAGAGCAGACAAACCTAAAAACTTGTTTTCTCTTCCTTCAAACTAAATTACTGCCACGGTTTGTTTTTTAACTCACGTGCTGCCACCGTGCGGCATCTTTTCCGTAACAGAACTGTAAGGTTGTGTTTCTTAGGTGGTACTACTTTGAGTAGTAACGTCTGGTGATGGGTTGATTTGGCATGGCTATGATATCATCATAATTGTTTACAATTAATTCGGAGTGTTAGTACTAAGTTTGTTTATGAAAGTTAGCCACTAGTTCGTTTCCCAGAAGTCTTACTGATTAAGACGAGGAGATCATTGGCTGATCCAAAGTGATCAAATATTCGTTCTCCCCACCCAAACATATTCTTTCTAGCAAAGTTGTTAGTTGCATATCAGTTCGATACAAGTAATTACATTGTAAGTCTGTACTGAACCAATATTATATAATTGTAAATCAAAGTGACGACCAGTAGATCTTTATCTCATGGTTTGTGTTGAACTTTTTCTTTAGCGCTACCAAGAAACCCTGTAATTAGAAAATTAATTTCTAAATCTGTAAACGAGTTTCTGGTCAGCGTGTCAATCTGTGATCTAATTGTCTATCACTCGTTACCGAAAAGACTAAACAAATAATAATTTCCCTCCACATTTTGGAGCTGATGGTGCGTTAAAAGGGTGACTGTCAAACCTCATTATTCGGTAGCTCAAGAATTGGTGTGTGTTTGTGTGTGTAAGGGGGGGGTGCTTTTGACTACCTGACTTTTCTCTAGTTTGTCACTTTAAAATTATGGACGACTAGCGCAGAGATCCCTTGAGTAGCGTTGCGGGAAATCGTATAAACAAATAGATATTCAAAGTCCATGGTTCACAGAAAAGACCCTTCAAGAAAGGGAACGCATTTCAGCTCGCATATGTGACATTAACCCTAAATATGATGGGTAAGCTTTTACGAGGTTTGAAAAGTGATTCACGTATATCCGAAATTTTAAAAAATAAATGTAATGTTTCTGAAATATTCTAACGTACGGTAAAATCATCTTTGTACAATCGCCCTGACGTAACTATACAATAGATACAGCATTGAGTAAGGTATAATTTTAAAACACAGTTTTCTCTGTATTTACCATTAAAAAACAAATTAATTTTTTGTCCTGTTCTGTTGTGAATAATGGTTGCAACTAACCCATCATTTTATGGGTTTGACTTTTCTATTCTTACGAAAGGGCCATGTGGTTAGGGTGCTCGACTCGCAATCTGCTGGTCGCGGGTTCGAATCCACGTTCCACCAAATATGCTCGCCATTTTAGCCATGGGTGGTGATGACTAGCTGCCTTCCCTCTAGTCTTACACTAACGCAGATAGCCCTCGTGCAGCTTTGCGCGAAATCCATAACAAACAAACAGTCTTACGAAAGACAAAGTTCTACGAAAAACGCGAATATTTATTGACGGCTGTCATTGATAAAAATACGCATGCGCGCATTGATATTTTTCATTTTTCTCTTCGAAACGATCAGTATTTTAATATTTTCCTTATTTCGTTCTGTTTTCAATTTTGAATATACAAAAAGTTATCTTTTTTGTGTTTGGAGAGAAAGGAAGCTTTTCTTTTTAACGGTAATAATTTTGATATATCGAAATATCATGAATTTTTTTAAAACTGTTAAATGCTTCTTTTTTAAAGCGCAAATTTTCATAGTTTTTTTAAAAAAGAAAATACACATGATTTTATTCCGTTGAAAGAAAAGTTCTTAAGTAATTCTCTCTTTCCACACCGAAAATTATTAGCTGAACTCGGTGTTCGACCAGTTTATAGCCTGCAGTAACAGTTAGGTATGTTAAAACAAATAGAACATTCAGTGGAGTGCATAGCTAAGTATCCACTTCTTTCCAGCCTTTCACATCTTTACTTGTGATTACAAGTTAGGGATTCTTTATTCAGGCAAGTTTGTTACATCTTCAAACCCTTGATCATCTATAGACTGTAACAAGATTTCATACTATCGTCATTCGCTAAAACATTACTACTTTGGGCCTTCGTCAAGTAATCATATTGCTACTACACCAGGTTTTCGTGAACTAATGATCATGTTATTACATCAGGTTTTAGGGAACTCGTGATCACGCTACTACACCAGGTTTTCGTGAACTAATGATCATGTTATTACATCAGGTTTTAGGGAACTAGTGATCACGCTACTACATCAGTTTTTCGGGAACCAGTTATCATACTACTGCATCAGGTTTTCGTAAACCAGTAATCATGTTACTACACCAGGTTTTCGTGAACCAGTCATCGTGTTACTACTTCAGTCTGTTACTGAATACTAAACGTATGAGCTCTGCCTTGAGTAGCTGTTAACACAGGAAACTAGATTCAAGGAGATAGTGTGTGTGTGAAAGGACCGATATTATGACATTTAGAAATTAAACTCTGAGAAAAACGTAGAAATTGTATTTAACTAAAAGTGGTTAGCAAAACACTCGATCAGCAAAATAATGTAAAACAAAAACGAGACTTCAAAACTTCCTGTAGACTGGTCAAGGAACTTATCTACCATTCCATGGGATAGTTACATTGTAAAGTTACATTTATATTGAGAGTGGGGGGG
>NW_013666632.1:104546-106192 GCF_000517525.1 Limulus polyphemus | reverse complement strand
AATGCTTTCTTGTATATAGAATTTGTATAGAAACTTATGTCACGTTTAAACCTTGTTATGAAGATGGTCTATTATATACGTGTCTGTAGTTAGGATACAGGATCACGTACAAAAGTTGTAATATTTTCAAAACGAGACTCAAAACTCGAGCGCTTTCGAATAGTTGACTATTCTTTTTTATTGTCCCGAAGAAGAATAGTCAACTGTTCGAAAGCGCTCGAGTTTTGGGTCACGTTTTGAAACTATATATATGTGTGTCAGCATCCATCAGGTTTGACTGGCTCGATTACTTTAATGTTTTGTATGGTAACTGGAAAACGTTGGTAAACATGAGTTATTTTGTGTAGGATTTTTTGCCCGAGAAGCGGGATAAAAAAAAACCTCCAAATAAGGAAAATTTCCACTTCTTTTTTTTAAATAAACTTTTGGCTTCCATCACCCAGAATTGGCTGGCTCGATCACCGTAATTTTTTGTATGGTAACTGGAAACTCTCAGACGGTATATATATAGGCTGTTTCGTTTTAGGGTATGATTGTAGCCGAATTTATGGACATAAAATTATTTTGGCATTTTTTGTTTTTCTTACGACGCCCACAGATAATATAAAATATAGTTTGTTTAAAGCTTGTTCAAATTTTTTAACGATTTCAGTCTGAGATACTCTTAAACAATACGTCGTTTGAGATTAGATTATTACGTGACCAGTACAGCATTATCAAGAACGATTGCTTAACTTGTTCATTGTACGCATGCGCCAGGGAGTTACAAATCAAATATTCATTTCTTAATGATTCAGAACATCCTGTATGAATGGTCTCGGTTAAAATATCCGGTCTATATTTGAAGGGATATCAAAACGGAACATTCAAATGGTATATTAAAGAAAACAAACGTTAGACACAACATTTCTCATGGAGTAATTGCCATTCAGACTTTATTTTTACTGATTCGTATCTATCTCTCCTCCAATGGGACATCGGTCATTAAGTCTACGGATTTACAATGCTAAAATCCAGGGTTCGATTCCCCACGGTGGACACAGCAGATAGTCCAATGTGTCTTTGCTCTAAAATAAATAAACGTATCTGTCTATCTATCTGGCGTTTGCCGTTTAAATATATATTGTGTTCAGAGTGTTATTAACTTAAGATATATATGGAGACGTGGGTTATAAATGGCGGATCTTAGACAGGGAGTTAGAATAAGCTTAAACTGGGTTCCAGTATTTTATTAAAAACCATAAATTTTTATAAAGTGTGCTGTTTTTGTTCGGTGGCATAATATAGGTCACGTGCTCGATGTTTTCCCCTCCTGCTCCCCGAAATCGGGGGAAAAAAAGAGTGTAAATAATCGACTTGTCACGTTTCGACAAGGTTTTTACATTTGCTGTTATGTTAAACTTATATTAAAGTTTTTCTTCATTACCCATTCAAGCCGTCTCCAGCCATTATTAGAGAAATACAATAATTATTTGTACCAAAAAATAAACGTTTCTGTACAGTCGCCTATCAAGCAAGTAATAGTGAATACATTCAAGAGTTATTTGGGCAACAAAAGACCTTTAAAGTTTTGTGTTTTTTGTTATCTAAAAGCAGTAATCACAGTCTTGAATTTAAGAGGTGCATATGAGGAATCCCTTGTGCAA
>NW_013666632.1:102440-103759 GCF_000517525.1 Limulus polyphemus | reverse complement strand
AAGAAAAGAGAAGAAAGACAACAGCAAATACAAGAAAACCTAATACAATAGCAGCTCGAACAGCAAAATAAACAAGAGAGATTACAACAGTTGTTGGAAGAAAAAGAAAAGAAACAAGAAGAACGAGAAAAGAAACAAGAAGAAAGATTACAGCAGTGGCAAGAAAACCTGCAACAGTGGCAACTGGAACAAGAAAGGAAACAGGAAGAAAGTCTCCAACAGTTGCAGGAAAGTCAGCAGCAACTACAAGAAAGTCAGCAGCAACTACAGGAAAATCAACAACAATGGCAAGAGGTACAAATGGAAAACATCAGTAAATTTAAAAGCGAATTAGATACGTTAAAGAACGATTTATTGTCTGTTACACAAGGAGGATACATTGACCATCGACTTCATCAGCCCCAGACAATGGCAAGCCCCTTACAGAGCCCGCAGCTAAACCCTAATGCAGACATATTCAGTCCCGTTAGAAGTCACATCCCAGATATGAATGTCAGTACTAGGAGTGATCCAGTATGAAGGAAGCCACAGGAATACGATGGGAAAGCATCGTGGGAAGCATATAGAGCACAGTTTGAGCTACTGACAGAGATGAACGGATGGGCAGAGGAGCAGAAATCAGTATATTTGGCAACGAGCTTGAAGGGACAACCACTGGAAATACTTGGACAGTTGTCAGCAGACGACAGACACAACTATAGAACACTGGTGTCGGCTCTAGAACAAAGGTACGGAACCCAAAATCAGTCCAAAGTCTACAGGGCTAGGTTTAGGACGAGAGTCAGTGCTAAAGGGGAGAGCCTGCAAGAGCTGGCACAGGACTTGGAAAGCATGGCACACAAGGCCTACCCAACTGCACCACCCGATCTCCTCAAGTTGTTGCTGAGGGATCAGTTCGTAGATGCCTTGGACAGTCCACAATTTAAGACACAAGTGAAGCAAGCACACCCCTCTACCATGCAGGATGCAATGGCCAGAGCTCTCGAATTTGAATCCTACGTTAAGTCCAGCACAGAGGTACCGAGGTTGGTACAGTCATTTGGATTCAAGGCCAGAAAAGGTCAGCTTTCAGAGAGGTTTGAGGGACTTTGCTGGCACTGTAACAAACCTGGGCACAAGAGAGCTCAATGTTGGCAACTTCAACACAGGGGAGATGCCACAGCAGAAAAGGCTGGTATCCAGAAAGGCTGTTGGAACTGTGGAAAGCACAGACATTTGAGGAGCCAGTGTAGGAAGAATATTACTAACAAGTCAGCCTCAATGAGACCAGTAGTGGTTGGTGTTGAGGGACACTCACCAACCCCCATCATGAAAGTCCC
>NW_013666632.1:99529-101471 GCF_000517525.1 Limulus polyphemus | reverse complement strand
AAAGAAACAAGAAGAGAGACTACAACAGTGGCAAGAAGTACAAGTGGAAAACATTAGTAAATTTAAAAGCGAATTAGATACTGTTGCGTCAGCGAGGTCACGTGACTAGTATCACGCCACTTCTTTCTCGAGCCTTCGGGAGATTATTAGATTGGGGGTAGTCTGGTATATATAAGATGGTCACAACGTGACGGGACAATGTGTAGTGTGTAATTGAACTGCAGTCGGAGAGTGTGTAATTGAACTAAGTATTGTCGAGCACGAGCACGTGAGACGTTCTAGTGTTTGTTATAGAGTGACTGTTGAAAATAAGTGTATCGGTAAAGTTATATTCAGAAAAAATAAACAAGTTTTATTAAGAAAGGACTTGTGTCGCTAAAGTTTCGTGGGAACGAAGTTACCGAAAATCAACTGACGAACGGAGACTTAACAATACATTAAAGGATGATCTATTGTCTTTTACACAAGGAGGACACACTAACCATCGACTTAATCAGCCCCAGACAATGACAAGCCCCTTCCAGACCCTGCAGCTAAACCCTGATGCAGACATATTCAGCCCTGCTAGAACTCACATCCCAGATATGAATTTCAGTACTAGGAGTGATCCAGTACGAAGGAAGCCACAGGAATTCGATGAGAAGGCACCGTGGGAAGCATATAGAGCACAATTTGAGCTAGTGGCAGAGATGAACGGATGGACAGAGGAGCAGAAAGCTGTATATCTGGCAACGAGCTTTAAGGGACAACCACTGGCAATACTTGGACAGTTGTCAGCAGACGACAGACACAACTATAGAGCACTGGTTGCGGTTCTAGAGCTCAGGTACGGAACCCAAAATCAGTCAGAAGTCTACAGGGCTAGATTTAGGACGAGAGTCTGTGCTAAAGGGGAGAGCCTGCAAGAGCTGGCACAGGACTTGGAAAGCATGGCACACAAGGCCTACCCAACTACACCACCTTGATCTCCTCAAGTTGTTGCTGAGGGATCAGTTCATAGATGCCTTGGACAGTCCACAACTTAAGATACAAGTGAAGCAAGCACACCCCTCTAACATGCAGGATGCAATGGCCAGAGCTCTCGAAGTTGAATCCTACGTTAACTCCAGCACAGAGATACCGAGGTTGGTACAGTCATCAGGATTCAAGGCCAGAAAAAGGTCAGCTTTCAGAGAAGTTTGAAGGACTTTGCTGGCACTGCAACAAACCTGGACACAAGAGTGCTCAATGCTGGCAACTTCAACACAGGGGAGATGCCACAGCAGGAAAGGCTGCTACCCAGAAAGGCTGTTGGAACTGTGGGGAGCAGGGACATATGAGGAGCCAGTGTATGAAGAATATTACCAACAAGTCAGCCTCAAGGAGACCAGTAGTGGTTGGTGTTGAGGGACACTCACCAACCTCCATCATGAAAGTCCCTACAGCTAGGTGTAAAATGCCAAGCACACACAGCATCTATGTGACATGAAAGCTGGATGGCCAAAGGTGCAACTTTGTCATAGATTCTGCGTCTCAGCAAACTCTTGTGAGCATCAAGGTGTTAGATCACGAAGGAGTACCAGAAGCCATATAGAAGCTTTATGGTGTGACAATACATTCTACAAGATTGTGGGGACCAGTGTGGATAACTATTGAGCTCATGGGCATAAAGGACAGACAGAAAGTATACTTGGCTGACATTGAAAACCAATGCATATTAGGATTGGACTATCTATTACCAAGGAAGTTTGTAATTGATTTTGATAAAATGACGTTTACTTGGCTGACATTGAAAACCAATGCATATTAGGATTAGACTATCTATTACCAAGGAAGTTTGTAATTGATTTTGATAAAATGACGTTTACTTGGCTGACATTGAAAACCAATGCATATTAGGATTAGACTATCTACTACCAAGGAAGTTTGTAATTGATTTTGATAAAATGACGTTTACTTGGCT
>NW_013666632.1:96234-98785 GCF_000517525.1 Limulus polyphemus | reverse complement strand
CCTGAAAATGTGTCAGAGTTTGTGAAAGTGTTATCGGAAAGGATGGATGATATACACCATCAAGTGCGTTCAAACTTGAAAACGTCTGTTGATTCGATGAAGTTAACTTATGATAAGAGATCTACTGAAGTCAGCTTTGTACCAGAAGACAAGGTATGGTTGTATAATCCCAGGAAGACCAAAGGGAAGTCTCCTAAGTTGTCTTCTCCATGGGAAGGCCCATATGACATAGTGGATCGTCTCTCAGACGAGACTTTCCGGGTAAAATGTGGTCGGCGAGGTTAGCCGAAAGTGGCGCATGCCAACAGGCTTTGGCGTTATCACGGTCCAGGACATTTCAGTAGGGACGAAGTGGACAACAGAACAAATGATGTGCTGAAGACGTGCCACATGAAGAAGCCACCGTCGAAGAAGAAACTCTACTCAGTTTTGAGAAGGGAAACAGTGAAGCTCTTGATGAAGTTACTACCACTTATGTGACTGTTATCGATGATAGAACATTTCCTGATGAAGCAGATGAACCTCACGTGAAGCAGAAGCCAACGAGACGGAGACCAGTATGGAAGAAGATACGTCCCGTAAAATTAAGAGACTTTGTTGAATTGTAATTTTGTGTTTGTAATTCTGTACATTTAATTAAGTTATTGTTATTGGTTTAATGTAAGTGGCTATTGTTCGGGACGAACAATACTAAGGAGGGGGCAGTGTTGCGTCAGCGAGGTCACGTGACTAGTATCACAGCCACTCCTTCTCGAACCTTCATGAATTATCGGGAGACTACTAGATTGGGATAGTCTGGTATATATAAGACGCTCACAACGTGACGTAGCAGTGAGTGAGTAATTGAACTGCAGTCAGAGAGTATTGTTGAAGGCCTAAACGAAGTCTCATATATAGTGAGACGTTCGTTGTTATAACGTTTGTTATAGCGCGACTGTTGAAATTAAGTGTATCGCAAAGTTATATTCAGAAAGAATAAACCAGTTTTATTTAAGAAAGGACTTGTGTCGCTAAAGTTTCGTCGGAACGAAGGTACAGAAAATTAACTAACGAACCGAGACGTTACAGTACAGTATTTTTCATTTTGTCGAATTTAAATTTTTATCCATTACCCCAACTTAACATCTCCACATCCTCGGTGGAAAAGTCTGAATTCAACACAAATTAATAAGTAAAGTTTAACATGGAGCCTATTTATAAAATGGTTTTAACCGAGGCATCCTCTAGTAATAAGAGAGCAAATATCGCAATCGAGTAGATTTCTTTGTTATTGACGTCACCATTAATCGTACTGTGGGTAGAGGGCGCATACTGACATTGCTCTCTTTAATCAAGCAGGAATGGCTGACACCAAGATTTTCTGAAAGATCATCGTCTGTTAATTGTTACGACGAAATTTATAAAAATGGATTACCTTTCTAAGATATAAAACAATAAGATTAAATACACAAAAAACCTCTTCTCAAATATTTTATTTAGTTTTCTTTGACAATTGTTAAAACTAAGCCATTTTTCTGGATCATTTGATGTTCATTATATATACAAAATTACATCGAATAATTAAACTGGACAAAAATATTTTATGAACAGCAACCATATTTTGGTTGGTTAGCTAAAAGTATTGTTCTGTAAAGTGCGTGTTTTAGTCCAATAGGTGCTGTAAATGCCCGCAATCTCAAATACTACTGTGTTCCAATATTATGTTATTGTTTTTTTTTTAGCAGAGATTAATGTTGAATACTTGTTTGGAACCACTGTTTTGAAATCTAGATAACTGCATTTGCCTGCAATTATGTTAAACATTCCGATTGATTATATTGATTTAGTTGTATCTGAGAGCTTCAAATAATATTCTAAGTTTCTCTTAATTGATTTCCGATATTAAACGAAGAAATTCAATTATTTAGTTTGATATCATATGCAGAATTTGAGCCACGACTGTTCTGTTATATATATGGGTAAGTAGAAAAATTGTGTGTTACAGGTAGGTACAGCGATAGAAAATAGGTAATCATACATTAGAAAATCAATTCCGTTATGTGTAATATAACTCAGAAGATATTCTATAGAATATATACGAGAACTATTTATCTGTACGGTCCAGTCACTTAGTGTTATGCTGGCAAATAGCGAGGTTAATGGGTTATTTGAGCAGCACTAGTACAAGTTCGAGTAATCAAAAGTGCTTAAAAAAGGGACAATATAATGTCATCATCCGTATCAAGTATGTATCATAAACCAAATCAAGCAACAACCTGCAGTTTTTACCGTATCAAGTACGTATCTTATATCAAATCAGGCAGCGACCCGCAGTTTTTACCGTATCAAGTACGTATCTTATATCAAATCAGGCAGCGACCTGCAGTTTTTACCGTATCAAGGACGTATCTTATATCAAATCAGGCAGCGACCTGCAGTTTTTACCGTATCAAGTGCATATCTTATACCAAATCAGGCAGCGACCTGCAGTTTTTACCGTATCAAGGACGTATCTATTTCCAAATCAGGCAGCGACCTGCAGTTTTTTACCGATCAAAGTCGTATCTTATAC
>NW_013666632.1:68320-96082 GCF_000517525.1 Limulus polyphemus | reverse complement strand
AGCGACCTCTCAGTTTTACCGTATCTAAGACGTATCTTATATCAAATACCAGGCAGCGACCTCGCAGTTTTACCGTTATCAAGTAGCTATATCTTATACCAAATCAGGCAGCGACCTGCAGTTTTTACCGTATCAAGGACGTATCTATTTCCAAATCAGGCAGCGACCTGCAGTTTTTACCGTTATCAAGTACGTATCTTATATCAAATCAGGCAGCGACCTGCAGTTTTTACCGTATCAAGTACGTATCTTATATCAAATCAGGCAGCGACCTGCAGTGTTTACCGTATCAAGGACGTATCTATTTCCAAATCAGGCAGCGACCTGCAGTTTTTACCGTATCAAGTAAGTAACATATACACGACAAACAGGGCGTTAGATATAGTTAGTAAAAACTAGGCCGTTTTTCAACGATTGCTACATAGACTGGAGAATAAGACATTGGATGTTTTCGTTTACATGCAGTCGTGGACTGTCACAATCAGTAGTTAAAACATCGTGCATCCATAACTCAAATAATATGAAACTTCATTGAAAGCATGTTTGGGGGGGGGGGGGGGTAACCTCCTCCTAGATACTCAATCATAAATCATTTTCCCCAAAACTAATTATATTGGCTGTTGAAGATTGTGCGTAACAGTGTACGTAGAAGAATAAACCAATCAGCCTTGAACGATTAGACTTTTTTCATTTTTCAGGTCATTGTTTCATATGCGTGTGTTGTCTACGTCACCATAAGTTATTTTAGGGAATATGTATTGGTTACATCAGTGCCGTGTAAAGATTAAGCTGGAAACGTGATATCGATTATTAGTGTAAGAAAAAGAATCAAATTTAAATTGACAAACTAAATTTCATAATAATATCTGGAGGATAATTAATAACTGTACTAATTCTGACTAAGAAGTTAGCACACAGGATCACACATAAAAGTTGTAATGGTTTTAAATAAGACTCGAAACTCAAGCTTTTTCGAATAGTTCAGGAAGAAGAATAGTTAACTATTCGAAAGCGCTCGAGTTTTGGGTCTTGTTGGAAAACCATAATGACTATTCTAGATGTACTTGTGCAGGGTTCTCGAAAGTGTTCTGTTTCAAGTGTAAATACAACCAAAATTAAGAGTAACAAGTATTTTTATTTCTTGCTTTTTAAGTTCATATGTCATGCTGTGTTGTAGCCTACAGAGTGCACAATTCTTCTCGTGATTCATGACACGCGCACGTTTTGCTAACGTCAGGACAGTACAAATTGCAACGTTAAGCGTCCCTTATGTGACGTCATTTTAGTGTCTACCAACTCACTGACAGACAACACACTGCTGTATAGTGGTGCGAATGGTTAAAACAGGTGACCCCTCCAGGCAGCCTTTGTCCCCTTTCTGGGAAATTAATCTGTGGGTTTAAAATTACAAACATTCTAAAATGCTGCTTGTAGGACCCCATCTGCAATTCTGGGGTTAAGAAACAATAAAGAGCTCATACAAATGTGTTAAGCATGATGAGGTTTTTATGGATCCCATCTTTAATATAGGGTTAAGAATCAATGATGATGTGAAATAGGTCACTACTTGAAGGTCAGTTTGTTTGTTTTTTTACATTATAGTAGCACCCATAGATTTTATGTTTACTCTGACAGTTGTAAAGCATGTATATAAGCACAATGCACTTGGTTAATGCTGCTTAAGAGAAAAATGAATAAACAATTTGCTATCCAAAAATGAATAATAATATTATATAACAAGGAAAATTTAAGTAATACGCATGTTTCAATTAATTAATGATTGATTGATATGATATGCTTCAATTAAAAAAAAAAATTTGAAAGATTATTTTACAATGCGGCACGGCTGTACCAAGAGTAGTGTGAGAGCACATACCTGTAGGGGGTGTGAGTTTCCATCTTTTAAGGCAAGGATTGTTTTTTTATTTATTTTAACACAAAGCCACATTGGGTTATCCTCTGTGTTCACCGTGGAGAATCGAACCCTGGATTTTAGCATTGTAAGTCCATAAACTTACCGCTGACCCACCAGGCAAGAATAGCTTAGATTAAAAAAAAGTTTTTTTAATGCAGGGCACAGAATTTAAATCTGATACAGGGTGTCATTTACAATCAGTATGGTTCTGCAAGGTGGATGGTTTTAAGTTTGAGAAAAAAAATAGTGCTATATATATATGATTATTTTTGTACTCAAATAATTATGTCATAGCACTTGTATGGAGGGGAAAAAATTGTGCTATGATGTAATTATTTTGAGTACAAAAATAATCATGCGTAGCAATTTTTTTCCCCCCTCCATACAAGTAACTTTAAGTATCATTTTCTTGTCACTTAAAGCTGTATTTATTCTCACCAGGTGCTGCTATTGCTACAGAAAGCAAATGCTGACTGGTGGAGTGTTCGGAAACTAGATGGACGAAATGGATTTGTTCCAGCAACTTATGTTAAAGAAATTGAACCTAAAATTATTCAGAAATCTGTCAAAAAAAAGTTAAAGTTCCAGAAAAAATAAAAGTTAAAAAAACAGTGATGAAAAAGCAAGTTGTGAAAAAACCTATAGAGAAAAAGAGTAGTGAGTATTTTCTTATTTTGATATGCAAAATAATAATATGACTGTAGCTGTAATGCTGTTTGTTTTTTTTTCGAGTTAGTCCCTGCTAAAAAAAAGTAAAGTACAGTTTTTTTTCATATGTTATTTTAACATGATATTTTTATTTAGCAAGAAGAGTGTAAAATGGTTATATGATTTCTTAAACTTTTGTTATATAATTAGTTTAAAAAATGTAAACAGTATTTGACTTGTAATTAACTTAATATGTGCAGCTTTTTTTTATCAGAATTATATTCAGGTAAAAACTATTGTGTCTTGAAGCTGTTTATTGTTACTGAAGTGGACATTTGAAATGTACTTTGTTTAAGAAACAACATATATCTGTGCAGGAATCTAAGATAAAAGATTTTTAACATGCGTAACATAATTGAGAGATTACAATTTAACAAAAGTTCAGTGATATTTAAACTAGTGACTAAAAAGTGGTAAATTCAATTTATATTTGAACTAACTCATAAATTTAGTAAATTACATCTTTTAACTGATTAATAAGCTTGTATATTTAACTGGTTAATAGCTGGTAAATCAAGCTTGCACTTTAACCCTTTTGCATGGGTGGGGTCAAAGTGCACTTGCCATGACCTTTTCCAGAATGCCATTCAATATGGTATTATGTATTTGATGTCGAAATTATTAACTATTTATTTTACCATACTTTCTTATATAGCAAAAGTTTGTGGTAATAAAGAATAAATTCCATATACAATATACAAAGATATTGAAAAAATAACCCTGTAGATATGCATTTCAGAAGTTTTAGAGGTTATGCAAACTGTACAATGGACAGAAGTATTTTATCCTTCACATGAAGATCACCTAGCACTCTGACTTTTCAGAGTCTGAGTTAGACTGACATCATGGTTTCACAGACATTTATTAAGTACAGATACTTTTGTAACACATCTGACTTTTTGTTTACAACAGACTTGTACGTTTTCATGTAGATGCATGTAGTAAATTCAGATTTACAGTCAACATTCCTTCTTCAGTATGGAGTCAGTTTTAGTGGACTGACCCTGTGCACATTCAGTTAACTGGCTGGTCTAATTAAGTTGACCTGATGTGGAAATACGGAAATCAAGTTATGATATTTATAAATGTTTCAGCATATATGGGTATCTCTACTGTGCAAAGCTCATTTTTTCTGTTTGTATAGATTCTTGACTTTTATCATTAAGTGATTTGATTTTTTTATGTGGATAACTTAGAATAACATTAATTTTAATCTTAGAAACCACCCCAGCGAAGTCTCAGAGTAAGAAGGAAGGACAGAGAGTTGAAGAACGACAGAACTCGATCAATACTAAATTTGAAGAACTTATGGAACTGGCAGAGGTCTCAGGCTTTGTTTGTTGATAAGTATTTAAAATTAGAATGGGAACGGAGAAGTATTAAACTTTGTAGTTTCTTAACATATCTTACATGTACAAATATCAACAGATTCTATCACCGATAAGTTGGTGTATGATTTTTTTATTTAAGAGGAAAACTTGACATATTTTATATTTTGACATGAGTCTTTAAGCTGCATCTAGAATCCACCAGTCATTTTGGTTTTGTTCTCCCATAGAGCTGCCTTGAGATAGTTGCATATTTTAGGAGAGAATCTATGTAAGACACAGCAAAACTATTTGTCTGTAACAGTAGCTAGAACTCTAGATTATGTATCATTGATTTTAATAGTTTTCTCTATTCATGTAGGAGTTAGGATATGCAAATGCCTGTTTAATTTGTCAGCAACTCTTCTGTAACACATGTAACAGAAGCTTCTATGTCATTGACTTGCTTGGCTTGTTTTTTTTTTTATCATAATAGTGTCAGCATAGAATTAATTGCAGAATATTGATACAGTACCATTTTCTTTCCTTGAATATTGATTGGTGAAATTGGTCTGTGATGACTCTTCAATGAGGAAAATTGGATTTTAAATCTTTTGATTGATACATTAGGCTTAGGCATTTAGTGCTGTTTGATTCAGCTGTTTGATCAGAGGGACAAGTGCTTTATGGCAGTAGCCGTAAAAGATAATTTCACACTGCATGATAAAAAGGAGCACTCAGGTTCTGTGGAGGTGTCTGTGACAATTTTTAAAAGATAATTTAACACTGCATAGTAAAAAGGAATAGTCACATTTTGTGGAGGTGCCCATGAACTAAAAGGTTTAAGTGTCTTTCATGACTCTCTGTGCTCCTGTCTGCTGAATTTAGTTTTGTATTTTACTGAAAGAGTTGACATGATAATGCTTATGGGAAGTTTCCCAAGCCAGAAAACCAGAATAATGTTTATGGAAGAGATGGTTTCAATATAGTTTTGTTTTCTTTCCAGGCCAGACACCACTTCTTGGAAGATGCTATTCAGCTTTTCAGATTTTATCGGGAATGTGATGACTTTGAGAATTGGATGAAAGATAAGGTATACTTACTTCTTTCTTTTATTCTCTTCACCTCATCCTCACTGTGATCATAGCTTGTGGGTTTTCATATACTTCTATTCTTTCACTGTCCTTAAAATTATCAACATCAGCATTATAATGAGTGAAATGAGAATTATAAAGTTCTATAATATATATTCAGAAAATTAATGTGTTGTTCTATGATTGTAGAAAATTTGGGTATTTTTAATTTGTGTAAAAAATAAAAACAAACACTTATCTCAGTTTTAAGCCTGCTAGACTAAAGTACAGTTGGTTTATACTTATTTTTGTTAGAACACATTTGTGCATTTTGTGGAATAATGGTTATGACTTTGTTGTTATTGTAAAAGATGATACATATATGTACACCTACACACACACACACACACACACACACACACACACACACACACACACACACACACACATATATATATGTGTGTGTGTATGTGTGTTAAAACTTCTTTTCTTTTTTCAACCAGAGGTTACTATATGGTGAAATAAAATGGACTCAAAACTCCATAGATAGTGTTATTTTAGTTTTTAAAGATAAAAATTTATCTGAAATTTAGGAACGACTGCTCACAACGAGTAATCCAAAAGATACTGTTGAAGTGCAGAAGAAGATGTTTGAGGTCAGTGGATTTATGCTCTAAAGTTTTTGGATACAAACATTAAGGAAGTTTTTGATGTCTTCTGAACATAATAAATATGTTTCTAATAGAAGGCATTAATGCTTACCTAATTTCTTAAAGAAAATTTGTGCAAAGTAAAAATGTCAAATTGGAAAGAATAGGTAATTCAGAAGGACAATATTGGTTACAGTTCTGTACATTATTGCATTCTTGTATTTGTAAATAAAAACATTTCTACTTGTGAAAGCACTAGTTTTCACTAATTTGGATCCCACTAATTACAGTGCCTGTCTTATCATAAACATGTTGCAATGAAAATAGAGCAAATCCAATTTTATGATGCTTATTAAACAGTATTAAAGATTTAAAAAGCTAAATGACTTACAATAAACATAATGAAAAATAACTTTGTGATTGGAAAAGCTAAATGTACAGTGTATTAAAACTTTAAGTTTATTATTTGCTTTAGAACTTTTTAACAGACTTGTCGGCCAGCAGTCGTCGTGTCGAAGAAATTGACTCCATGGTGGAGGAATTTATCCGAGATAAACATAGCCAATTAACCGATATAAGAACCAGACAGAAACAAATACATGATAGGTATTGTACAGTGATATTGTATATATAAATGTTTTCCAATCATATTAAAATTTTATTTCTTTTATTTTTGTAAATAAATCCCCTTCCCAACCTTAACAATGTGTAGCTGAACTGGGTGAGTAGAAATCTCTTGGTGTAGAAGAGCAGTTTTAGAATTGAGTTTCTTAGAATTCTAAAGTTGAATTTGAAAGTTTTGTTCTCACTAACTGAAACTTTTACACACAGGTTAATATATTGAAAATTTAAATTATGATATTGGGTCCTACTGCACATGCTAGAACATATACAGTAAATTTAGTGTTGGAATGTAACGATTACATTAATTGCAAGTTGTGTATTTTAAGTTTACTGTGGTATATACATTGAAGATATAGATTTTGTATCAGAAATTCATCTATATTTGTACATTTGGTTTGAAAAAAAGCAATTTGCTGCCAACAAGTATCATTAATTGTTGGCTATTTGTAATATAACAATTTAAATCTTTAATTTCTGCACGACTTCAATTTCATATTTGTAGATATCCATACAAAAAAAAAATTATAAAGAATCTTCTGTTCACGTTTTTCACATTTCTCAGTTTGCTTTCAAGAAATAGCTGATTTTTTTATGATGTTGAAAAGTGTTTATTTTCTGGAAAGCTTGGATATTCACTGGTGCTGTTAATTCGAAGTAACTACTTTGTTTTAAACTTTTTAATCATGTACATCTACAAAGTGTAAATGATAAAAGCACTTGTCTTTTTAAGTGAGTATTGAGTTGTCAGCTTTTTTTGTTTTCTATTAAGGATAATAGAAATACATTTCAATGTAATTACATCTTTGTTACCAGATGGCACATAATATTAAATTGAAAAGTGGTAGATTAAGCTAATAATTTGATTCTTCTCTTTCAAGGTGGAATAGATTGAATAGGCTAAAAACAGAAAAAGAACGAAGCTTGGAAGGTGCTACGAGGTAAGTTGCATGTTGAAGTAGTAGTTAATGTTTGTTCAGTGGACTATGATGTGCATTAGGTTTAGTTTTCAGAGAAATGTACATGTATGACATGGAAACATTTTTATCTCATACTTTTTTACTGTTTTTTTTTATAACAATTAAAATGAAAATCCTGCTTGATTAAGACTTAGTAAAGTTTGTACAATTCTTATTTTTTATGGTTAAGCTTGTGATGAAGAAGTGAAGTACTTTGAGAGATTGTGAGTTTTGAAATGCACACGTTTTCTAAGTGTTGATTGTTCAGCCTTTTGATAGAGGTTGAAAATGATCAGTGATGCAGTTTTTTTTACTGTAATTCAGCGTAGAACTGTTTAATCGAACTTGTGATGAGGCGCGTGATTGGATGGCAGAGAAATTAGAAAAGATGGATTCAGATGAAATTGGTATGGATATGAAAACAATCCAGTCACTTCAACGAAAACATCAGGTATATTTGTGTTTAATCAAATGCTTTTCCTAACATTGATCAAAAACTTAATGATCAATTTACAATATCATAGATGGGTGTACAGTGAAAAACTATTAAAAAGCTATTAAAACTCAAAATATTCAATGCTATAAGCGTTAAGAAGTATTTCAGAATTTGTATAACAAAGCACTTTGTGTCATTAATGCTGAAATAACACTAGTCACAAAAATTAAAGGATAATGAGGTTTTGATATGTTTTTTCAAAATTTGAAGAAAAACTTGATGTTCAGTATTGACAAAACTTTTTTATTACAAATATCATAGGTAAATAATACTAAGCAAGTCGAAAATTCATTTACAAATAACAGAAAATGCCAATATTTCACTGCACAAACATCAGAGCAAAAAATAACCAATTAAGAAGAAAAAAAACTTAAAAAAATGAGTCTTTGGTAGCTGATAGGTCCACCTGTATTGTTTAAGAATTTTCTGCATCTGTTCCCCCATACTGTTGATGACATTTCGGATCGCTTCCTGGGGCAGCACAGACCACTCCTGGATGAGAGGAGTTCTGAACTACTGAACAGTTGTAGGAGCAGGTTGTCTGTCTCTAACTGCTCTCGCTAGCAAGTTCCGCACACACACACACACTCAATCAGATTTAGGCCCAGTGACTTAGCAGGCCAGTCAAGTACCTCTATTCCTTCATCCTGAAAAATTGCTGCTTGATCCTGGTGGTGTGAGGATGGGCATTATTCTGCCGATACACGAAAGCTACTCCGACAGCACCAGCAAAAGGGGTGAACAATGATTAGCAGGGTCTCATCTAGATAAAGACTTGCTGTCAGGGATCCTCCATCTACCACATAGATGTCAGTATGCACCTGCATCATACAGATACCACCCCAGACCATGACTAAGCCACCTCTAAAAGTATCGTGGTGGACAATGTTTTAGGCCAAATCTTTCATATCTCCACATTCTAATATTTGGATCACTTGAAGATACACAGAATTTGCTCCTATCTGGGAACAATACAGGGTCTATTTCTGAAGGGTCCAGGTGACATATTCCTGGGCAAATTCCAGTTAAGCTGTTTTGTACTTTGGGGTTAATAAAGGAGCTCTAACTGGCATTCTGGGCTTATGTCCAGCCTCATGGAGCCTGTTCCTAATTATTGAGCATGATATACAGACTCCAGTGGCTTGCTGAAGCTGGTTCCCGAGGTCCCTAGTGTTGCTGATGCAGTTTGTAAGGGCTTAATTCCACAGATATCAGTTGGTAAGGGTTTAATTTCACAGGATATCAGTTTGTAAGGGTTTAATTTCACAGGGTATCAGTTTGTAAAGGTTTAATTCCACAGATATCAATTTGTAAGGGTTTAATTCCACAGATATCAGTTTGTAAGGGTTTAATTTCACAGATATCAATTTGTAACGGTTTAATTTCACAGAAATAAATTTGTTACTGCAATTGTAGCACTTCTGCAACCCCAACCTGGTTTGTTGGTCTATTCTCTTGTAGCCTGGTATTTGCTCCACAATGTTCTGTTGTGGCAATCCCTTGACCTGTGCCACCTCATTCTGGTTGTAGCACTCATGAAACACTATGGCAGCTCAGCAAACTTCAGTTTCAATTAATTGGTTTCTAACAGATTGCAAAATGCAATACCAACAAAAAAAAATCCATAAACCTAGCATTATATCAATAGTTAGCATCTTTCCTAATCTATCAAACTAACCTTTTACATTACAGAATTTGGGTAATTTCTCAAAAAGACCTATTATAAATAGAATTGTTATAAACTTGCAAACTCTGGTAAGTAGGATTAATGTACTCCTCTACAATAAGCTATTAAATTAGAAAAAATTGAAAACCTAAAAATATACAAGCAACCCCATTAACCTTTAATTTTTGTGAGTAGTGTGTGTATAGTACTTAATAAATGTAGCTGTTATTTTTCTGTTCAGCATTAATATACTTCAGAAAATCTGAAGTATATTAATAATTTACATCATCTTTATATAGTTGTTTTAGCAAAACCTTTTATACATGATTATTTGAATGATATTTTGTCCTTTTTTATTTCTTGTTAGAAATTTTACATTTAGATAATTTTTTTTAGAGATTTTGTTGTAAAATCTTTTTTGTTTAAATATATTTGTGATAAAAATGTATCATAAAAACATATATTATAGTTTTAAAACAGCTACAAAATACTTATAGTTAGTTAATGAAGTGTGGTAAAATATTACATTAATACTAGAAATGTATTTTGAATATATTTGTATAACCAAGCCTGCCTAATGAACTTGGTATAGAGTGGAAAGTCACATTTGCAGTGTTTTATAATAGAAGAATTTTGTTAAAATTCTTTTCTGCACTTTTCTTATGAAAATCCCAGTGTGTTAAGTTGAAAATGAAGAGCTTAAAAATATTTGTAGTTATTATGTAATTTTGTTTTGTCACATTTGTTACACTAATAGGGATAAATCATTGCCAAACTCATCATTACACCCTAATACTTTTGTTCACTGTAGAATCTAGAAAGGGAACTTGCACCCGTGGAAGAAAAGTACAATCGTGTTAACCGTCTAGCAGAATCGTAAGTATACTAAACTAAAACTTCAGCCTGAATTACATTACCTTTTTTATAGTTCATAGTGCATTAAGTAACCTGTACCAGCTAATTTGAAACTCGTTTTGTTGGAGTGCTTTAAAACTTGCCTCTTAATGTGATTTCTGTTTTGTTAGAGTGAAAACTTCATACCCTGCTGAGAGAGCTAATGTTTCCTTGAGACAGGCAGAACTAAAAGACATGTGGGATCGAGTTAAGGTACAATCAGATTTTTATTTATTTTAGCTACTTATATTTTTATGAACTTGTAATGAACTACATGCAATAAAATACATAATGAATTACGTTAGTTAATCAGAAATCCAGTGCAATATTTCTGTAATTGTTTTCTAAAAGATGTATTTAAAGGTACAGCTTAACCTTAAGTCTTGTTTTATTACATTCAGTATGATCATAAATACATGCTTGTAATGGTCACGTTGTCCTCAGTTGGTGCAACTTGTGTGAACCAATTTGTTTGTTATTTCTAACCATTAATTCACATAGGGATATATTGTTTTTAAATATGACAAAAGTTAACATTTTAGAACATTTTGATGAGTGTGAAGTGAACTTTATTTCAGGCTAAAGCAGCAGAACGTAAAGCAAGACTACATGATTCAATGGGTCGGCAAGTTTTTAACAATAGTGCCAAAAATTTGGTAAGTGTAACTATGGGAAATTATCTATAGCATCTGTTGTATTACATAGGATTTCAGTAAATTCTTGTATCTTATAACAGCTCATGTTTCTGTTGTTCCTTGTTTTGATTGAAATGTAATTGTATGTGGTTTAGCTATGAAGCTTTTAGAATGACTTAAACATTTCACTGAAATTTTCACGTATGTTTTGTTAGAATTAGAATTCTAAAACAACCACAAAAGTCAATGATAGAAACAAAAAAGTATTTTACTCTAATCGTTTTTCTTGTTAATGTGGCTTAGCTTTCATTTTATTTAATATGAATATTGAATATATAAATCTACCAGTCTTTGTTAAAATGTTGAAGACTAACTGTTTTTATCTAACACTCTTGTTTTATCACAGTTAGTCTGGGTTGGGGAGGTCAAACAGGCCCTTAACAGTGGTGAAGCAGCACGAGATGTAGAAACGGCTGAAAACTTGATTAAAAACCATGAAGATCTATATACTGAGATTATGGCCCATGAAGATGAGTAAGTAATTTCTTGATACACAAATAAGTCTCACTCAAAGGTTTTTTTTAAATCAAGCTGTTAAGGTACTTAACAAGTAATGATTTTTTTTTCTAATTAAATGGGTAAGATGCTTTGAGTTACTGAAGCAGAAGTCATTATTTTAAAACATGATTTAGAACAAGATCATGTTCAACTAATTTTAATGTAATCAAATATTTATATTTTTGAGGAACTAAGAAAGATAAAACAGCATGTTCGTATTAACATAAATCGTTCTCTTTCATAGATAAGTGAATAATGTTAATGTTTTTCTTGTATTTTAGTTTATTACATACATATTACTGCATATATAGTTTTGTGTTCACTGCTGTAGGAGTGGAAACAGGGGGACTGAAATTTCTATGATATATTATTATAAAACAAAAATTACACATACATAGTTATATTTTAACAGGTTTCAGGATGTACAGGATTTGGGTAAGAATATATTAAGAAAGAGCCCTGATTCACCTGACATTCAACAAACCATATCACAACTACAAGAAGAGCGAGAAGCAATTCATCGAGGCTGGGAAGAAAAAAAGGATTGGTTGGAGCAGTGTTTAGACTTGCAGGTAGTGAATGGCTTTCATTAATATTGTATTATATATTAATTTTGTTTTCATTACACTGTGGTATTTGTTGTTTTTTGAAGTAAATACAAAATACTTATAATTGGAGTATTCATACAACTTAGATAAATGTAAATTCACATTTAAAAATTTTCCCTCATTTACAGTAAAGTACGTTTTGAAGTCTTTTATATTTTCAGTATTGAAAAGGAAATAAAACATATGCTAAACTTAAATACCAAACAAACTATATGTGTGTAGTGTAAATAGAAATTTCACTTGGCAGTCTATATATATACACACACACATATACATAATTTGTCTTAAAAAAAGAAAGCAAGAAACAAACAAGGTTGCTAGGATACCTACTATTTGCTTTCTTGATGTCTATAAAAGAAATAAGAATTTAAAAAAACAGTACAGAGATACAAAGTTTCATAGTAAAGTATTCTGTACATAAAACAAGAGGGAATTCTCAATAGCTATGGCTGTAATTAGATCTGAAATCGTTCAAGAGATGGGGGCTATGAGCTAAAAGTTTGTACTTGAATAAAAACTTCTATGAGCCACTATACAGTGGATAAAAATTTTAAAAACAACTTATTGTTTTGATTTTAAATCTTTTGAAATACATCAAAGGGAAGATAACAAAAATTTTGTTTTTTTTAATTTTTTTAATTTGATTACAAATTGACATATTTATTATGTGTGTGTATATATATATATATATATATATATATTGTATGCATATTTTTAAATATTGAACATTGAGCATGATTTGTAGTTAAGTTTGCATTTTATTTATGTTTCAGATGTTCAACAGGGAAGCTGACCAAATTGACAGCATCACAAACAGTCACAATAATTTCCTGGCCTATGAAAACCTAGGAGTATGCATAGTATTTTCATTATTTCATCAATTACATATGATACTATTAATCTTTACCTGGAAGTGCCTAAAGCATTTTTGTTATATTTTTAATTACAGAATTTTTACTTTAAACTTTTTATAATGTTAAGTTGCATGTACTAGTTTAAGTTAAGTACGGAATTTGGAATTTTACTTATTTTACTTTATAAGATTTCTGTTTATTTTTATCACTAAACTTTATATTACAAATTTATGCTTGCATATTCTACCCTGACAAACAACAATCCAGATTAATTTTGATATTTTATTCTAATTTTACAAGTATTCTTGGGCAGCTTAGCATTTTATTTCCAGAAATATTATTAAACTAATGAAGTATTACTTGTCAAAAATGCTTTTAAAACTGTTAGTTTCTTATTTGAATAATAGTTTTGTAATTACTCTTAAATTTATTAAATGTTTGTGTCTCTTTAGTAAACAAGCAGTGTGTTTTAACATTGGTGTGTGTTGCATTTTGAAAGATAAGCCTAAGAATAAAGAGATCAAAGTGCTACTGAAATTCTAGTTTTGTATGCTAAACTAAATATATTATTACTACCAAATTACAAGAGAAAAGAGATACATAATACCAGTTGGTTGCATCATGTAATGTTAATAAATTATTTTTAGACAACACTAGATGACGTGGAATCCCTTGTGAAGAGGCACGAAAACTTTCTTGCTAAATTACAAGCTCAGGAAGATCGATTAGACAAATTTAGTATAATGGCTGACAAGTTAATTGAAGCTAGACATCAAGAAAGCAAATAGTAGGTATCCTAGCAACCTTGTTTGTTTCTTGCTTTTTTTAAGACAAATTATGTTTTTATTGAGAAATAAACCAGCAACCAACACATGCTGTTTTAGAAAAATAGCTGAAGAAGGAAAGTTTTGCAAAATAGGATATTTAATTATTTTGTTATTTTTGTGTCTTTTGTATTTTAAAGTTGTATTAATAATGGATTTTTTAGTACTTTGATTTACATTACTGGGAGGCTGCCTTATTAATCTTTCATTTATATCATTATTTTAATACAGTGGTATGTCTGTGGACTTGTACTACTAAAAACTGGGTTTCAATACTCGTGGTGGGCAGAGCACAGATAGCCCTTTATGTAGCTTTGAGCTTAATAATAAACAAAAACAACAACATTATTTTATATTGGATTAATAATTAAAATTTAGTTATTACCTCAAGTTCTCGTTTTTGTTTCTGAATTATTCTTTTGGATCAGCAGTTCATTATACAAGCTTTTATTTCTGAGTTTTTAACATTTTTATAAATAAAATTTATTTTATTACAAGTAATTAATGATTTGTATTTAAATGTTTAAAAGTATCTAAGGAATTTTTCATCATACTGAGTACTGACGTAAAGAGACTGTAATCTATAATTTCATAAAACATTAATACAAATCATGTGACCGTTATTGATAAATGTATGAACTTTACAGGTCACATATACTTACTATTTAAAAAATCAGACAGCAAAGAAAACTGAAACCGAATTTTTAACTTGTTTAATTTTGTATTTAATAGGAATTAAAAATTTGTGTTCAAATTAAGAGTGAAAGCCGGTTAACTGATGAAAACTAAGCATAAACACATGAAATATTAGTCATTGATTACATGCATATGGAAACTATTGCATTTCATATTTACACCCAGACCACTTTGAGTGGATGTTTAATACTGATTACACACTGAGTTAAAGTTGAATAACTGTGTATTGTTAACTACACCACCCAAATCAGTTGTGTTGGACACCAATGTGGTAATTATTTTTGTGTTTTTAAATCTTCAGAAGGTGTTTAGTTAACCAACAGCTTAAAACTTCTGGTTATTATACTCATTGTAGGTAATATTGTTCATGAAAATAATTACAAAGATATTAAATCAGTGCAAAACAGTGTGAGCATATGAATTTTCATATAAATGTCGTCTTGTCAAGTTTTACCCACACAAAACACTTTTTTCTCATTTTGTTTTTTACAGTAATTGAATAATTTTCAGATTAATTTTTGTCGTTAATCTGTATAGTAAAAAAATAGAAATTAATAATTTGTTCTTTAATTACATTAATGCTTACAAAAGTTCACTGATATCACTAGTGATTGAACAAAATAAACTATATTTAAGTAACCTTTAAATCCTCTACTAGTATTGACCAACGAAGACACCAGGTTTTTGCAAGACGTGAAGCAGTGAAGGAAAGGGCTGAGAAAAGAAGGGAAATGCTGGAAGAGTCAAGAACATTCCAACAGTTTAAAGCAGAGGCAGAAGAGGTTTGTAGGGACTAGTTAATTAATTTCAGGATTATCCTAAGAGATTATGTATCTAAAAGGAAAATGACTTCCAGTTTTTAAGTTCAGCCATTTGAATTATCTTGAAAGAAAAATAATTAATTTAATTCTATGGTACTAAAAATTAAGTGTAACTTGGATTTAGGAACAGCTTACTAATATCATAAAAGATTTATTTATCATGACTTTAACTATTAATTTTGTTCTTCATCCCAGAATTTAGTAAACCAAATTAAATGAACATATTCAGTTATACATTTAGATGAATTGTTTATATTTACATATTTCTGACGAGAACCAAGTAGCTTAAATTGTGACTAAAACAATTTGACAAAGATAATAAGGGGTAGAGTTTTTGTTATCCTTTATCGTTTTTTGAACATAAAACTCCAAAAAAAGGTATTATTATTATTAAACTTCAGCATTCAATACAAGTTATGGTTGTACTAACAAGACTTAGACTTGCGTGCTTTTGGTATATTTGAGCTGCTAGTCATTTGTGTGTCATTAAGTTTTTGCCTTTAAAGCTTTCAGAATGGATTCAGGACAAGATGAAAATTGCGACGGATGAGTCGTACCGTGACCTGAGCAATTTGGAGAGAAAGCTCAAGAAGCATGAAGCTTTTGAAGCTGAGATCAGTGCTAATGAACCTTGGCTGGAGATTGTCCATAAGGTACAAAATACAAGTGTATAGAGCATTTATTACATATCTTAACTCTTTTTGTATGGCAGGGTCAAAGTGAATATTTTATGATGTTTTACAGGAGTACCTATAAAAGTTAATTAAACAATTTTATTATTAATGTTTTCAATAAACTTGACATCAAAACATAGTTCATAATTCATATTTTTTATTTTTTCATCTAAAATATGAAACCTTAATTTCAAAAGGAAATTTACAAATCCAAGTCTCTGCCTCTCTATGTCATATGACATTTTTGTGCTCTGAATTCTCCCTTTTAGATTTTATAACTTACATAATACAGCTTCTGTAGTGTTTAATCAATTAGAAACTCAAATAATACTTAATTACAAGCATCACTATAAACTTTCAACCTATATGAATTTTGACAAATTGGTATCATTCGATATAGTTTCCTTGTTTACTAAAGTTCCAGTAGAAGATGCTATTAATTGTTTTTATGATAGATTAATTCAAGCTTCCGTTTCTCCAGTTGAAATTTTTGACATTATTAATTTACCCAGAGTATGTGTTGAAATTTTTTTTTCAAGTTGATGAGAAATTTTATAAACAAAATAATGGATTAGCCATGGGTTCTCCTCTTTCTCCACCTATATGTGATCTTTATATGGACAATTGTGAATGTATTGCTCTTGATAATACAATTGGAAAACCTGTTGTATTAGATTTGTTGATGACACCTTCTTGGTTTGGCGGCATGGAAATACCGAATTGAAAATATTTGATGATTACCTAAATAATGTTGATCCTCTAAACTTATCTAGTTTACTCATGAAATTGAACAAGATAATTGTTTGCCTTTCTTAGAAGTACTTGTAAAAAGAAATAATAATGGAACTATTTCTACAGCTGTTTACTGAAAACCTTACTCACATCAAAGATCGTGTCTTCCATTTTCTCAAAAGTTAGCAGCTTTCCATACTTATATAAACAGAGTATGTAAAATTTGTTTCAAAACCATTGATTTAAAAAATGAATTAAATTATATAAAAGTCATTGCTAATGATAGAGCAGTTCAAATTTAATTAAACAATGCACTAGATTAAACAGTGTTTATGATAAGAAAAGAAATAGTATAGTGATATTAACATATGTAAACCGTATAACTAGTCCAGTTGCCAACGTATTTAGAAAATATAATATTTATCCTATTTTTAAGCCATTTAGTATAATTAAACAATACTTCTTAGCACCAAAGATAAGACCTGGCATGGCCAGGTGGTTAGGGTGCTCAACTCACAACCTGTGGGTCGCGGTTTCGAATCCCCATCACACCAAACATGCTCGCTCTTTCAATCATGGGGGAGTTATAATGTGACAGTCAATCCCACTATTCATTGGTAAAAGAGTAGCCCAAGAGTTGGCAGTGAGTGGTGATGCCTTCCCTCTACTTTTACACTGCTAAATTAGGGACGGCTAGCACAGATGGCCCTTGTGTAGCTTTGAGCAAAATCCACAACAAACAAACAAACCAAAGATAAAAAAGATATTCTACAAAAAAAAGGTATATATCAAATTAGATGTGAATGTAACAAAAAATATATTGGTCAAACTAGATGTAATTTGAAATACCATATTAATAAACATGTTAATTTCTCTGCTGGCTGATCATGTTGCAGAAACAAGTCACTCAATACAGTGGCATAAAACAAAAATTTTAAATGAACACAATACAGTAAATTAACTTAATATTAGAGAATCTGTAGTACATAACAATGAAAATTTTAAAATTAAGACAGGAAAAATATACATACCTTTTAATATTTTATGAAATAATCTTATAACATCTTCTTTTGCATGTCTTTACATTTTCACATGTAATTTATTATCCTTTTCTTTAGCGCTGTTATTTATAGCAACACATGTCAATGGGCATTACCAGCCAATAGTACCGTATAGTGGGCAGAAAAACTTTAGCCTTCAGCAGAACATGGTGGCGTTCACATTTTACACTATCCTTTGTGAACCAAGCAGGCACTGACTTACATAAAAAAATGATTAAACCTTTCGATTATGCATCTTAAAATACAAATAACACATAAAATATAAAACTAAAACCTAAATGCAATGCAACTATTCCTCCTAACTAACGTATTTCCTGGTGAGAAATAATGCTAAAGTGGCAGGGACAAAGCAGCAACAATGCCAAGAGCATTTTTGACTAGTTCTCTATATATAATTCTTATCAACAATTTCAAAATAGCAGTTTAGAGAACATACTTCAAAAAGCACTGTTTCCATTGGTTACAAATATCTAACTCAACAAAGTATAATTGGCTGAGAAATCGCAGCACTCTGTGTAGAAAGTGGGAATGGCATCTGTCAAAAGTTCAGAAAAATTTATTTCTCCTTTCTCTGAATGTGCATTCTGGAGCTTGAAAGAAGAACGTATAAACAGAGCAATTAACTTAGATTATTTCTGTATATAGAAGGTTAGCATGAATCAAGAACTGTTGAAACTACAAAAATACAAATTTAACGTTTTGTGAATTTGCAGATCATGAGAGAATAAAACAAAACTTTAAGAATTTTTCTTTAAGGTTTCTTTTGAAGTAAAGGAATGAAAACTTAGATAATATAAACCTTTGAACTATAATGTAAATTTTAATGCTGGTTTCACTGACAAATATTGATCATAAAATAGTTTAATTAAATTTTAAATGTAACTAAGTAAAATCTTGTGATGTGCAGAAAAGGGTTACTGTAAGAAATGTTTGTCAAACCCACCAGAAACGTTTCTCCCATCCTTTTACATCTTTTAAAGCAAATGTATAATCAAGGATATATTGCTGATGGACATTTCTATAAACAATAGAAAAGGAGTGTTTCTTCATTTCAGTCATTGATTGCAGCTTAAGATGGTATTCAGAAGGATTACACTATGATATGAATCTATGACCAGTTGTGTTCTTATCTTATGAGAAATGTCAGATCTCTTCGGCTCGGGGATTGGCCATGGCATAGTAGTTATCATGCCAATCCACGAATCTGTGTGTCCATTGTTCACATCACATTGCCACAAGATCATTCTATGCTCTTTGGGGCTATGGGTGTGTTATAAGAGTAATGGCCAAATCCAAGTATTCAATTAAAGTAAACCAAAAGCTGTCAGTGAATATTATAACATGGTTATAATCCTTGTACCTAAGCTAGTTATCAAATAATTTAAGTTTGAGTCTATGAATTCAAAATTTGGGATGGCAAGCACAGATAGTCCTTTATGAGAATATTCAAAACAAACAAGTTTCAGCTTGGATGGTTGGTAGAATAGAGTGCAACAGAAGTAAATCATTTTTATAAAGTGCCCTGTAATCGTTTTTTAAGAAGTTAAATCTGAGTGTATAGATAATACCTACTCCTTAGTATTTTAGTAGTTGTACATAAAGGTTACTTATATAATCTCTACACATGTGCTGCATCTGACAGGTATACCAGTTTTGTGTCTTTTTTTGATCTCAAGTATGTTAATAACTAATGGTTGAATTCCTTGTGATGATGACTTGGATGATTGTTTCCTAGAGTGGAAGAGACCTCATTAGTGATGGAAACTTTGCTGCTAATGAAGTTAAAGAGATTCTTCAGAGGCTGAAACATGAGTGGGAAGAACTATGTGTTCACGCAAAAGACAAAGGTCAGAAGCTACAACAGGCTGTTGGTCAGCATACTTACAATCGCACACTAGAAGGAGCACGTTCTAAACTGGATGAACTAGAGAATGCTTTGGCATCCACTGACTATGGAAGTGATTTGCGAAGTGTAAAGGAGCTTCAGAAGAAACACTTAGTAAGTTTTTTTTTCCTATGAATTAAATTTTAAACTATTTAATGATTATTTGATGAATCATTATGGATTACAAGATATTAGTTGTAATAAAGAAAAATATCTTTAAAGTTATCGTTTAAATGTTGAAAGCTGGTGGAGCAATAGAAACCAACAGCACCTAATTTTTGTAATAAAAATTGCGTAAATTACAAATATTTTTTCCCACATTTCTCTTAATTTGTCCATTTCTCATTTGGAATCAGAAGTGTGTAAAAGTAACATTTCAGATTTGCCTTTCATTTCACAGAAATATTTGTAGTTTCTTATGTACATTTTGATACTTACGTTTCAACATTGTATATATATATATTGTATACATATGTAATTAACCACTTTAACATATTTCTGTCAAGAAATAAAATGACACTTTTAGTATTTTGCTAATACTTTTTATCCTGTATGATATTTCATGGTATAATAAAAGATACATTGTCTCTTTACAGTCCTTCTATTCCATACACTAACTAATATAGATGGGTTTTAATGTCGGTGTTCATTTTGGAAATTTACAAAATTAATCACTCTGAATTAATGTTTAGAATTGGAGGAATTTGATTAAAACAGCAAAAATCATTGTAAATAGTAACTTCCAATTGTACTTTCTCAAAAAATGCACACTCAAACATCTATAGTTGATTTGTGGATTTTCCTGATTTTGAGATTAATTCACTTTTCTTTTTTTTTTCCATTTGCAATTTATCCAGACCCATCATGAATATCCAGTTAACCTTTGAAAACTTTTCAAGAACTAAAAGTAAACTTTGTCATTTATACTGTATTCAAAGTTGTTATCAGTTAAGAATTTCTTGAATTAGTGTGCATTACTTGTTATTTTGAAAAATTAGAAAACTTTAAATTAGTATTTTTTAAGGATTTCTTGTTAATATCGTTTCTTGATAATAACATTAATTTAGGTTGAATTCTTTTTATTACATTTCACTTGTCATTCATAAGACTGTGCCTCTTCAGAAATATAGTATTTCATGTGGATAACTTTGTACTGCTCAAAAAACATTCTTCTTAAGGATGTTATTTTTTTACTTTCTAGGAAATTCATTACAAGGTAGCTTAAGGTTGTTAGTTATTATATTAGACTGAGATGTATAGACCACTAGCTCTTAACTTTCAGTTCATAGAAATATTGTGGCTGCTGCAGTTTATAGACATAATGTTGTCTGCTGAGCTAAAAAAAATTCAGGTGGTCTGTGAACAACAAAAAAAAAGTTTAAGAACCACCAGCATAGACCAATGAATTTATCTCAAAGCCTGAAACACTTGTTGAAATGTTATAAAAATTGAGAAATTAGCATAATGGAAAACACACACACATACACACAAAATAATTTTATTTCATTAGTAATATTATGAAAAAGTTCAGCTTGTTATCAAATTATCCTCAGCTCATAGAAAGTGAAATGGATATATGGGAAGAAAGACTAGAGCATGTAGTCTCCATTGGACAAGATATGGTAAAGGAAGGCCATTTTGATGGACCGAACATTCAAAGAGCTGCAAAGGGTATTGGTGAAAGGTGAGCTTTCTGTCTGATCTTTAGCATTATTATCACTAATTGTTTGTTGGAATAACTGATCATTGGTGAAAGATGAACCATTCACCAATTGTTTACTGAGTTGCATTTGTTTGTTGGAAAAATTGATTGTTATTTTAATACTAGGTTATGTACCTGTTCGATGCATGGGAAAGACATGGAGGGCCAGAACCCACTTGCTTGTCTTTCAGCATGAATTTGTAATCTTTGCTTTGTTTCTTCAGGAGCTTCATTTGATTATGTTTCCCCTTGCTTCAGTTATTCTCATTTTTGTTAAGTTTTTAATTTTTTTGTGCTATCCATCTACCTTTTTCTTCTCATGCTAAGCAAGTTTTCTTTCTTGCACTTTTTCTGAACTATTTTTAGTTTTATTCAGAAGTTTAGGTTAGATTTGATTTCATAGATGGTGTTAGCAGTGTTCAGTTGAAATGAAAAGTTAAGGTGGCTTGATGTTGTAAACATGCCTCTTTTTATTCGATTGTTAACCAATATCTCAAATCCCTGATTTATTCTGTAATGGTGTTGAAAGCACTTGCTGTAAATGTGATCATTTATAAAAAGAAGCAAAAACAATAAAATATTCTGACTTGACTGGTATTTTAATGTGAGACTTCCACATGAGAGTCGAGTACTGTAACCACTGAACCACTTTGACATCTGGTCTTTGAAATTCAGTATTAACAAATATCAATATAAAATATCATGGTATTTGTGTTTTTCTGAATATTAAAAGAGCTTTCTCTAAACATGATTGCTTATCAATAACAAAAATAATAAAAAATCCCAACTGCATTGATATTTATACAAGAAACTTCTACTTGAGGTTTGGGCACTTTAACCAATGAGGCAATTTGAATGTTACCAAGTGTTCTTGAAATTTCTTGTTTCTTACTAAATGGTTTTAATTAACTGAACATTAGTAAAGAGGGAGCCACTGTGGGTAAACAATATTCTTACAATATGTTTATTTGGAATGACTGATATGATGGACATTTATAGATATAACTTAAGATAAAAATTCTAAAAAGATTTTAGGCATGGTCAGAAGTAAACTTGTAATCAAATTTTGCAATTTTAGATCAAATGTTAAATTATTACATATATTTTAAAAAGTATATGAAAATATTTAAAGAAAGTTTAATATGAATAGTGTCCAATGAAAAGAAATTTTCCACCAGATACCTTTCATTCAAACATAAGGTTTTCAAGACATAATAGTATTTTTCAATGTTCAAAATTGACCTGAATTACCATGTATTTGCAGAACGTATTTTTAAACAACTTAAATAAAAGGCCCAGTACTTTTTTCACAGCCTGATGTGTATTAATATCATAATTATTTATCATTTCAAGTTATGTCTTAGATGATTAATTTGTTCTTGACATTAACTGAGGTAGATGTAATCTTCACTGTTTTGTTGTTTATTGGTAAAAGAGTAGCCCAAGAGTTGGCAGTGGATGGTGATTACTAGCTGTCTTCCCTCTAGTCTTACACTGCTAAATTAGGGACGGCTAGTGCAGATAACCCTCGTGTAGCTTTGTGCGAAATTCAAAACAAACAAACAATTGTTGTTTATTCTTATTTTCATTTCATCATAAAATAAACACTTATGCTGTGTATTGTAAAAACTGTATTTAAAAGTGAAACTTTTACCACCAGTAAGTTTCTAGTTTGTGATAGAAATTAACCTATAATGCTTTTAGAATTAAGTCATATTTGAGGTCCATGGGTGCTATTAGAAAGCCTTATCATAGCATAGTGCTGAGAATTAATATTTATTATGTAAATAAAAATTTGGTTTTGATACCCATGGTGGACACGGCAAGCACAAAAAGCCCATTTTGTAGCTTGTTGCTTAAAAACAAACTTATTATATAGTTACATACAGGTAAGAACTTTTTTAATCATTGATTCTCGCAACTTGTAGATTATTTATTGCTGGTAGACTTTGTAATAAATATAAATTTGCTATCACTACAATTACTATAAAGGTCCACTTAAATCAAAACTTTACACAAGTGTAAATTTAATGATGTCAACATTTATGTATGTGTAAATGAATTTTATGATAAATCAATAATTAATATTTTAGTGATTCAAATTGAAGAAATATGCTTTGTCATTATGGTGACCAGTCGTAGTCATGAAAAAGTTTGAATAAGAACCTAATTTGACTCATTTGAAGCTTATTCAGAGCATGATGTCTTTGCTTAAGATCAGATTTGAAACTTTCATTATTTTTATCCACCAAGGCATCAAAGGCATATTAATTTCCATATCGAGGTTTTATCTGGTCTGTATGGGAAGGATCTGGTTGGTAGGTGGTCAAAAACTGTTATTTATAATTACTTTTTCCTGTCTATTTTTAATACCCCAATATCTTTTTTTTTCAAATAAACAATTAAAAAAAATCTGCAAAGTGCTCCTCCAATCCAGAAAGAGCAGTCTATGCCCCCCCCCCCCAAAAAAAACAACATTTTTTCAGAACTGAAAAAAGATACAGCCTAAGATCTAAGAGAAGGTTTGAAAAATCTGCATACACATGCATATTTTAGTTTAAAGAATGTCTTGTATCATTGTAGAATAATAATTATAATTAGTAAATATTCTGTTTTTAATAATGTTTTAGATTCAGAAAATTAAAAATTCCTGCGAATAGAAGACGTCGACAGCTTGAAGAATCATTGAAGTTACACCAGTTTAATTTTGATGTTGATAGTGAGTTACAGTGGATCAAAGAACACATGCCTGCAGCGTCATCACAAGATATTGGTCAAAACTTAATAAATGCTCAGAATTTATATAAAAAACATGAGGTGAATGGATATCTACTGATGTAACTTGGAAACTTTTACACATATACATTATGTATATGTTTTACAATTTTATGTAACTTAATGATTGTTAAATTTTATGCAATTTTAACAATATAATATTTTTAGCACATTCAGTTGATAAAATTTTATGTTTCTGAAGGAAGTCAAATCTGCTGCTTAATTAAGTAGCCGATTTTGTTTATTAATTGATATTAATTTGAGTTAAGCATTTTGCTTAAAGCAAATAATATGCTATAAAAATTAGTTTCTAAATTAGTGTGTTTTCATATATAACTGTAATAACTTCAATAGCATACTTCTTGAACTTTAAAATAAATGTAAAATGATTACAGAAAACTAGCTTACATATCTTAAAATATGTATATAAGAAGCTAACTCATACAAACCTAATAGAAATTAGTTTTGTAAATAATAATTACTAGCTACATCTTGACCTTTTAGAAACTGGAGCAAGAAATTGAGGGACATCAGCCTGTGATAGAAAAGACACTGGATATTGGCAAAGCTCTGATTGATCAGAAACATTTTGCATCACCATCAATTAAGTCTAAATCAAAGGAGTTGCAAGACAGTTGGCAAGAGTTGCTCTCACTTGCTGCAAAAAGAAGGGAGATGTTGGAGATGTCACTAAAAGCTCAGCAGGTTAGGTGAAAGAAATTGATTGTGAAATTGTGTTTTACTTTGTAAGGGAAGTGTTATTGTATAATTGTAATAGTTTTACCTCCTTAAATCTGAGCGGATGCTGCCAGCATCTGGCTGAAAATCCTGATTTACTAATTGGATAATGACACCAAATGTTCAACAGGGAGAGGTTTTAGGCTATTTATTTACTCACCAATGCTTCATTTTGAGTATCCCTGATGCTGAAGGGAAAAACAAAATTAAGAAAATTGAAATTTTATAAGGTATGTTGATAATTATTAGGAAGTCATGAAAATAATTCTGGCAGAACGTGCAAAAAATTATGGGTTTAAAGAGTTAATGTTTGTATATGAATGTAATTGTCAGAAATAGAATGAATATATATATCATTATTTTACAAAATGCAGAAGTAGATTGTTCATTATGAGTTGTTAATTGTTATGGTTGAATATACTAGATAGTTGCTACCAAAATTTAACTAAATTGTATTAACAAGTGTAAAGTTCAATGTTTTGTTGCCCTTGTATTAAAACATACTCAAAATAGGTGAAGATTTGCACCAGTTGTTAACTTCGGTGTGAAGACTTTGAAAGATTATTTTCATACATCCTCCATCTTTTAGACCAAATATGAAACATCTGTTCTTAGTGTTATTATAAAATCATAATAATGAACAAAACTGATAAGAAAAATTAAAGAACTTTCTATATTAATTTAATAAATATTCATCTTGAAGATCTTGTGAGTATCTGTTTAGATTATTAACTAATGTGTAAGTGTTGGTCATTTGATTATTCAGTTGTAGTTTGTATGAGAAGGTGGTTTGATCCTAATGATCTGAGGAAAGCATTAGTGAAATACACGTTTGTAAGCTTCTATGTTTTTGTGCATCCCCCAGTGAGAAGCAGTGAGTTTATGGACTTACAACCTTAAAAGCCATGGTTTGGTTCCCTGCAGTGGACACAGCAGTTAGCCCAATACTTGTTTAAAAAAACAAAATTTTTTTGTGCTGTTTTTCATTATAGGAAATTAAATTTTTGTTATTGAAATGGTTCAACATATTTTAGACATTACGGTGTTAAACTGATCACTTTTGCTATTTCATTATTGAAATTGTATCCCATAATAAACACTGTAAACCTTCTTTTTTATAAGATGATTTTTAGGAAGTACTTTACCTGAAAAAATATAAGCAAAACTTTTCTTGTGTTATTCAAGCATACAAAAAAATGAAAGATAGATGATCAACACATTTTTTCCTTGATATGACATACTATAAAAATTCTGGCTTAAAAGTGTTATTTAAAGTGTTATAATTCATCACATCAAAGATAAATTATTTTGCTTATAACATTTATCTTTACCTTTTAATGTCTTTCTCAGTTTTACTCTGATGCTAATGAGGTGGAAACTTGGATGTCTGAAAAGAATGATTTCCTTACCAGCACAGACTATGGAAAAGATGAAGATGCAGCAATCAAACTGTTAACTAAACACAAGGTAACTTTAAGAATGAATTTATGTGTGGAAAAGAAGTGAGGTTTCATTAGTTTAAAGAATCCAAAATCTGTAATGAAACAGATATATTAACATTTAAAATTAAATATGATCTGATCATTCAGAAAAAAATATTTGATGAAATAAATTCTCTTTATTAATTAAGTGGAGTTTTATAAGTTAAAACATTCCAAAATGTTTTATTGACTAATTTTACCCTCTCTTATGCTTTAGTGGAGCCAGCTGTTTAAGCCAAAAGATCTGTTAACAAATATATTAGTATTTATGAATCAAGCCTTTAGTTAAACAGTTGGTCATGAACCAGAGTGTTGTATTTTTGAAGTTTTTAAGGTGTAAAGTCACACTTATATTTTATTTCTTAGGTTGATCGGAGTAGTACTCAGCTAATGGTTGGTCAGTGTAGTGCATAATTAATGGTTTATCAGTGTAGTGCTTAGCTAATAGTTTATCTGTGTAGTTCTCAGATTGTTCAACAGTACTTCAATAATGGTTGATCAGTGTAGTGTATAATTAATGGTTTATCAGTGTAGTGCTTAGCTAATAGTTTATCTGTGTAGCTTTCAGATTGTTCAACAGTACTTCAATAATGGCTGATCTGTGTAGCTTAGCTAACGATTGATTGATGTGTTTCTCAGCTAATGTTTGATTATTGTCATGCTCAGCCAATGGTTTCTCAGTGGGGAGTGCTTAGCAATTGGTTAATTATTGTACTGCTCAACTAATGGTAGGTCAATACAGTTCTCATGTTAATAGCTGTAGGGCTTAGCTAAAGACTGATCAGGAAAGTGCTCAGCTAATGGTTGATCATGGTATAGTTCAGCCAATGGTTTATTGGTGGAGAGTGCTTAGCAAATAGTTGATTACTGTACTGCTCAGGTAATTGTTGATCAGTGTAGTGCTCATTGAATGGTTGATCAGTGCATTGATAAAGAGAACTTTATGGAGTACTTGATTGTATTACATTAAGTGTTTGATCCAAGAACCAGCGCGAGCTCTAAAGATAAATATTAGAATAGTTTGAAGATATATCACAGCTGACTTTCAAAGTAAATTATTCAAACAATTAAAATGTTTATTGAAGAATAAATGTTGAGTTAAAACTTTAAGCCAGAGGTTGAGTATTGTTGTTTTATGGACTAATATATGAGAGAAGATCTGAAGCTAGAGTTAATTTTATTCTAAATTGTTCACCAAAATAAAAGCTTCAACATAATGTTGAAATTATTTTATTTATAAAATTATGTATATGACAACTGTACATTAATTACTAAAAGGTTAAAGTTTTCTAATAGTCTGCTTATTGTTAGGAAATATATTTGAATTTATTTTGCTACTATTAGACTTTCAGGATGGTAATTCAATGCTGTTGGTATATACACACACATATATATATACATATATATATATATATATGTATATATATAT
>NW_013666632.1:64755-68253 GCF_000517525.1 Limulus polyphemus | reverse complement strand
ATATATATATACATATATATACACACATATATATATATATATATATATTTATGGTGAAGTAATAATTTGGATTTTGATGTGTTTATCATATGGGGTGTTTGAAAATTATAATAAAACTGTTTACTAAGGTTAGAGATTTTTTACCAATTTTTGTACACCCGTATAAATTCTGTAGTAGATAATCTTGTCCAAGTTGTAAATTTAACTATGTATCGTGTATTTTGACCTATGATAAAGATGTTTATAATATGGACTACGTATTTGTATTATATGTTTGTTTTGTTTTTAAAATGGATTTGATATTCTAGGCCTTGGAACTTGAACTAGACACATACAGTGGATTATTGAAAGAGATGGTCTGCCAAGCCCAGAGGATGATTGATGATGAACATCCAGATCACAAGATTATCAGCAAAAGAATAGTAAGTTAAAAACCAGTCCTAACATCAGTAACTATTAATACAACCAAAATGCAGTTTTGATACGCTAGAGTCTATAGGAGGTGCATTCTTCCAGTGTTAAATCAGGATCCTACTAATCCCAGAATTTATGGGAGATGGAATCTTCCATTGTTAAATCAGACTCCTACTATTCGTAGAATCTGGAGAAGGTGCATTTTTTTCATGTGAATCAGACACTACTACTACAACCTGAAATCAAATGAAGAAAGAACTTGATACTCTAAAAGCTGAAAGTGCTTTCAGTTTTGTTTAAACATATTTTATCAATCTTCTATGTAAGAGAAATTATGATTTCTTTTTGAAAGAAACTTATTTGAGAAACACTGCTTTCCAAAATTAATTTTGGGTTATGCAAGGAACTTTAACTTTGTTTGTCTTGTTTGCTGAATCTTGTGACATCTAGATTAATCTAAAATTTAAAGAATTGATTAATTTAATACATTTATTGCTGTTGTGATCCAGCTGAGATTTTACTCAAGTGTTTGCTGATTGTAACATTTGTTTATTTGATTTCAAGTTATACTTAATTTACATTAACATTAAAATTATAGTTTTTAGTCATGTACATAGACACTAAATCTGTATTATTAGAATCACGTGTTCAAACTGAAGTGTGTGTACAATATTCTAGCAACTGATCACACAACAAATGAAGGACTTGCAGAAGAGTGGAAATGTTAGGAGACAAAAGTTAATTGAGTCAAAGAACCGCCACGAGTATTTCAGGGAGAGCGAGGACTTAGAAAAGTGGATTGACAAGCAAATGCAATCAGCATTGTCTGAAGAATATGGGCAGGACTATGAGCACATTTTGGTAAGGTTAAAGAATAAAAAACTAAATATATTGCTTTCTCTCCTTTTCAGATTGCTATTTAATGAAACCAAAACCAATTTCAAACCTTCGAAGGTTGCTGTGAGAGAGATCATATATTTTTTTTATTATTTTTCTTTGCATTCTCAGGAATTATGCATAGGGTGGTTAACATTTCTAATTTGGATTCAAACAAACTAATAACTGAATGTGGAAACATTAGAAGTTTTATCATTGAACTGTGATACCATTGTAAAAGTTAACAAACATTGCTACAAGTAATACATGTTTCATTAATAAAACAAAACTTGTACATAGTACATGACTTGAAGGATAACGTTCTTATTGTTTTTCTGGCTGAAAGCTATTTCTAAATTAGTAGGAAAGATTTAGTAGAATAGATAACCATCATCAAGAATTTATTTACATTTGCTGCCAACATTTACTTATATTTAGATTAGCTTTAAAAGTATGGTGAATAAGACAGGCCTGTGATGGTTTTATTGTCTTGAAATTTTTACATGTTCTACAGTAATTTCTGTACGTTGAATCCAAAAATGCTATCCATTTTTCTCCATCATGTACAGATTTTTCACAAAACTTCATAATGCAATACGTAAAGGAAAGACCACAACACGTAGTTTTGTGATTAAAAGATGTAGACTTCAGAAAACAAATCAGGATGAATGAGGGTGTATATTTGTTTCACATCAATGTTCTTCCCTTTTCTTCATTTTGTTTGTATTTTTGTTAACAAACATAATAATAAAAAATGTTCATTGTGGTAAACGAAATAATAATTTGATCTAAGTAAGAGTTTTTATTCTTCCTGATTTGTAAAAAATCGTTATGTGATAGAAATAAAATTAATATCATTTTCGAAATCTGCATAGCTGAATTATGGAAAAATTCGTTACCAAAACCAAAGCTACTTTTATGAAGTTTAAATTCACAGGCCTGTGTTATCAGAATGTTTCAAAATTTGTATGAATGTTTTCCTGTCTTCTGACATATTTAAGTTTCAAAATAGTAACCACTTTTTATAGAGGATTATTAAAGAGAATTGTTAAAATTTGGCACATGAAAACGTGCTATAGATAGCAGTTATCTTTTACTCTGAGACCCAGCATAATTAAAAGCCAGTGCTTGTGAGTTCTGTATTGGTGATGATGTTACTTCCCAGTCACTTATATTAGCCTTCATGTCATATTTAAATTATTTATGTAAAAACAATAAACTCTAGAAATTTAATTCAAAACAGCATTTCTTACATATATATATATTCTTATTCTTCTATGCATAGTAATATACTTTCATTATAGTTTGTCAATCAAGAAATCATCTGTAGGTCATACATTAGTGTTGTATTGTAGTTAAGTATGGAGATAAATATTATATATATTCCATTCCGCAGGTACTTTAAATGAGCTAGGTTAGAATGTTATCTGTATATTGCATCAGGCATGTCCTTTCCTTGATAGATCTTGTGTTATTGTGAGAGTATAAATCATCATACATCTAAGTACTTCTTGGAATAAAACTTTGAGATTGTTCAGTGTTTTTAAGTTGATTTTTTACTTGCTATGATTTACACTCATCATTTTGATGGTACTATTTTTGTCTACTGCAAATACATCACTAGTAACAGTTCATACTAAAAAAACAGCAACAGTGAAAAGTATTAAAATGTATAAAATCGGCTCTAGGTTCTGCTTAGCAAGTTCAATGATTACAAGCACAGAGTGGAAGCTGGCTCAGAGAGATTCAATCAGTGTGAAGTACTGGCTAAGAAACTAATTGCTGTGGAGAGTCCTTATTCAGAAGAAGTTCAGAGTAGACAAGAACAGCTTAGGTAAGTGTACTCTTGGTGGCAGGCCTAAGTGAGATTTTTTATACTTGTGTTTTCCACAGTGCAGCACATTATCTGCATTTAGTGCCTGATTCATTAAATAAGCATAAAATTAATACAATGTTGGTTGTTGTTTTTTTTTATCTTGCTACATGCTGTTGATTGCATCAATCTTTTGTGCCCACTGCATGCTGTTTCCTTCATTGATCTTTTGTGCCCACTACATGCTGTTTCCTTCATTGATCTTTTGTGCCCACTACATGCTGTTTCCTTCATTGATCTTTTGTGCCCACTGCATGCTGTTTCCTTCATTGATCTTTTGTGCCCACTGCATGCTGTTTCCTTCATTGATCTTTTGTGCCCACTGCATGCTGTTT
>NW_013666632.1:58252-64283 GCF_000517525.1 Limulus polyphemus | reverse complement strand
GATCTTTTGTGCCAACTGCATACTGTTGCCTTCATTGATCTTTTGTGCCCACTGTGTGGTGTTGCTTTGATTGATCTTTTGTGCCAACTGCATACTGTTGCCTTCATTGATCTTTTGTGCCCACTGTGTGGTGTTGCCTTCATTGATCTTTTGTGCCAACTGCATACTGTTGCCTTCATTGATCTTTTGTGCCCACTGTGTGGTGTTGCTTTGATTGGTCTTTTGTGCCAACTGCATACTGTTGCCTTCATTGATCTTTTGTGCCCACTGTGTGGTGTTGCTGATTGGTCTTTTGTGTCCACTGTGTGCTGTTGCTCTGATTGGTCTTTTGTGTCCACTTTGTGCTGTTGCTCTAATTGGTCTTTTGTGTCCACTGTGTGCTGTTGCTCTGATTGGTCTTTTGTGTCCACTGTGTGGTGTTGCTTTGATTGGTCTTTTGTGCCCACTGTGTGCTGTTGCTTTGATTGGTCTTTTGTGCCCACTGTGTGCTGTTGCTTTGATTGGTCTTTTGTGCCCATTGTGTGCTATTGCTCGCATTGATCTTTTGTGCCTATTGCACGAAGTTTTCTCCATTTTTGATTTTTGTGACAATCATGCATCAATGTTTGCAACACGCTTTGAATTATTGCAAGCAATGTCAGAAACACTGCTCATTGTTGTTTTTGAAATGTTGGAGCTGCTTTATGAAGTGCTAAACACATTTATATGGACAGTCAGTATCCAACTGTGTGTCTTAAATGGAAGATCTGCTTGTAAAATGCATAATTCTGAGTAAATGCAAGGTCTGTGTTGGTGGTATTATAGTTATTTTTATTGAATATTGTGTGAACTTTCTTTTGTTCAATATTTAATTTACAATTGATTTCTCCAGTAAATCAATGAATATCCAATACAAAAAGAATTGTACTTTCTATATGAATTTCTGCATTAGTACTGTGTCCTGTTTAATAAAATTTAAATTTGAAAAAATGAAGAGAAAGTTATTTTTCATTCATGTTTTTTGTATCTTATAAAGCCACAAAGCTACTGGTAAGCAATTAGATCAAATTAAAAACTATCTTTCCAAAATGCACATACCTCTTTTTTTTGTCCATCCTGGTATGAATTTTAATGTGTTTACTCCAGTTTTAGATCTCACTATATTGCCCCTAACAATTTTAATCTTGTGGCTCTCTCCACCTACGTCAATGCACCCTCTATACCCGATCCGTATATAAGCTCTTTTTTTATTCTCTCGAAGACAGTCTTACGTGTTTACTGCAGGTTTCTCCTTCACACTATTACTACATTTGCAATGTTTTCTTTTGAATTAGTTTAGACCTTTTTCATTGGGCTTGAGTTTATTGTTTCTTGTCTTGATTTTATGATAAAAACTTTTTTTGGAGATGTTTTTCAAATAGGAATACTGAAGTTCATGTCTCAGACACAGAGTCACTGGATGCCCCTCTCTACCACATCACAAGTCTAATGTTACCTGGACATTGGTGGTGGTGGTGAGGGGACCTTCTGCGGAGGACATACAGTTTCTTATATACAGAGAGGTAGAGTCTTACATGAGATGTAATGCTTTTTTTTGTTCATATTGTTCAGGTTGATATGTGGGCCACACCTAACACCTTTATATACCACTATTTACATGATTTAGTAGTCTCCTCTTTAAATGGGTTTTTGCACACACACACACACCCCGTGGCTATTCTACTCGTGCCCCAACTCTATTGTGACAGAGACAAGTCACTGCACTTCTTTTATGCTATTCTATTCCTTTTCAGGTGTTGGATGGTCAGGTATGCTTTTACAAATTTGCATTAGCTATCTGTAGACTAATAACTAAATTCCTGCTAACAACAAGCTCTGTTGAGATGGTATGTTCCATAAGACTGTGTTAACACTTTCCGGGTGGTGAACAATTGTTCTGTATCAAATGTAATATACAATACTGGACTGCCACTCATGGACTATCATGAGTAAAGCATAAAGGGATTTGAATTGAACAAATCAGGGTTGGTTTTGTTTGCTTTTCAAAATAGGGAACATGGTTTACCTAATACAATGTCTTCGGAGTTTGGTTTGTTGCATTCTGTGCTTGTCTAGTTTGGTATTGCTTGCCTTCCCTTCGTAATCCTGGTGGCTCACGTGCAACATTCTGTAATTTTTAGGTTGGGTGGCTGGGCCCATAATTCCATGTTTGGTTTGTTGCATTTTGTGCTTCTTCAGGCTGGAGTGAAGGTTTGTTCACTTAGGTGTTGTTTGCCTTTTCTTCATAATTCTGATGGCTTGACATGCAACATTCTGTAACTTTCAGGTTGGGTTTCCTTCATATCATATTCCTATTATCCAATTATTTTATATTGCAGTCCCCTATGCTCTAACCACTACATGTTGGATCTAGCTTTGTGTCCACAGTCCTCTAATATTAATGACGAGACACGGAACCTCGTCTAAGTGGTTGGGGCCTTGTGATAATCAACAATGTTGACTCTGTAACCAGTTGGCCTTTACCACCTACATTTAGATTTCACTTTATCTGGACAAAGAGCATACCTGTTCCAGAAGTAGTGCAGATCCCTACTAGTGTGCTTTATTATAACTCAGTTTTGCACACCAGTCTTTTCAACCCAGATACTTTCTGTGTGGATTTTGTCCTCACTGGCCCATCCACCTGGTCAATGTGGTATTCTAGCTAAAGTGGGAATGGAGGTGTGTTTCAGAAGTTTACATTTTCCAATACTAAAATATGTTTCTGATAATACATACTTACTCTCGCACTATCCCTCGCTTCCTCCCCACAATAGCCAGTGTTCAGGTCTGATAATTATGCCAGTCTCGAACAAGTGAATAAGAAAGAATATCGGGTAGCTTATATACGGATCAGGTATAGAGGGCATGTTGAAATAGGTGGAGAGAGTCACAAGATTAAGATTGTTAGTAATAATGTAGTGGGGTGTGAAGACTGGAGCAAGTGAGGTAGAATTCATGCCAGTGCTTAGATGGGCAAAGAAGATAACCTTTCGTCAGGATAAAGCTACAGTGTGTGAGAAGAGGTAAGTATTATCGAAAAAATACATTTTCGGTATAGAAAAATGACAACTTTTCTATATGCATTTTCAGTGCTAAATTCATTTATCTGACCAGATTGAATTCCATGTAGAAATGCTTGGGAAGTCCTCTGGAATACTATAGATGCCAGAGAGCAGAAACTGAAAGCAGCAAGTGAACTGCATCGCTTTAATCATGATGTCGCTGATGCCTTGTCTCGTATTCAAGAAAAATATGAGAGTATTCCAAAGGATGTTGGTCGGGATCTGAAAGCTGTGCAGAATTCAAAGAAGAAACATGAGGGATTTGAAAATGATGTTGCCGCTCTTGAAGGACAAGTAAGCTTGAAAAACAAAAAAGTGGATAGGCTATCTGTGACTTATGTTTCTATTTACCTATCTTTACACACTTGAGTAACTGTATGCTTAAACGTTTCTAAAAGAAAAAAAATCTAATTTTGTAAAACAATTTCTATTACGAAACTACATATGATTAGGTAGAAATGGTAATTTTTTAAAAAGGTATATATATTATATTACTTTTATAGAGAAAACAAATATAATTAAAAACAGACTCTTGGTTTTTTCATCATCTTTGATCTTCACAGGAAGAGGTAAAACAATCTATTCAATCATTTCTACAAGATTATTGTTTTAATTTGGAAAGCTTGGTTACATCTTATCCATACAGTATTAGGTCTGTATCACTAATTTTTTTTGTTTATCTTTCAACAAGATTCAAGTTCTTCTGAATGACAGTGCTCACTTGCAAGCCAAGTACCCTGGTGGTAATGCTGAACACATTATTCAACAGCAAGATGTTTTATTGGATAACTGGGATGCTCTTAAAGAAAGGATGATGGACCACTCTCACTTCATAGAAAATGCATTTCTCCTTCAAAAATTTTTAGCAACAGTAAGCTACTTTAATGAAACTCATTCTGTTACAATGTACATATGTTACATATGTTTTTAAGGTGACTCTTTCTTAAGCATTATTACAAACCAAATAAAGTGACAAAAGAGAAAAAACAATAATACAATGTTTTAGAGTCATAAGATATTTTTTAGGTTTTTGGATATATTTCTTATCAATATATATATATCTAGAAATCATTTCTTTGTCTACTTTTTAGTGCTCTTGAAATTAAATGTTTGTGTGGGAAAACCATTTCCTAAACCATGACATCATACCATGTCATTATTTTTGCAATATTAGTTTACACCCTGTTTTTTTTCTTAAGGCAAGAGACCTAGAGACTTGGGCACAGGGACTTTGTGCAGCTTTTCAGGCTGAGGTAAAAGTTAGTAATGCAGCAGGAGCTCAGCTTCTTACCTCAGAACACGAGCAGCTGTGTGCTGAGATTGAAGCTCGTGATCAAACTTTCTGTAACGTCATAGAAGATGGACATCAGTTGATAAAACAGAAACACTATGCTAGTGATGAGGTTGGTAGAATGATTTTTACACCATAAGAATATATCAGATGATAGTTTAAGTTAATAATTTGAATAATTTACTGGCTTAATTTTAGAACCTAACTTTAAAGTTACACTGTTGTTTTACTGTGCTGAGTGTAATGAAAGTTTTTAAAATAAACAGAAAGTATGAGTTGTCAAATAGAACTCAGTTTTTCAGAAGAAAATTCCACAACAATAATGATACTTGTTGTGTTTAGAGAGAACTTAAAAATAATCTGAGTTTCAGAAACAGAGAATAAAAGCAAGATTCAAACATATTTTGAAGTTATGGGTCAGTACATGAAATAAGCATGCTAATTTCAAACTTGCTTATTTTGTAATGTGGGAATAAATTATTAACTTCTTTTTGTAAAAAACATTTTGAGTTTTTGAATTCTTTGTAAAAGATTTTTTTATGTTGATGTTTCAGATTCAAGAAAAGTTGCACCAGTTAAAAGAAATAAGAGAACAACTTATCACTGCTTATGAGAAGAAAAAAATCTATTTATATCAACTTCTTGACCTATATATTCTACTCAGAGATGCAGAACAACTAGACACCCTTAGTGGACAGCAAGAGGTGACATTTTATTTTTTTTATCATATCAACAGTAATTTATTATACGTTACAGATACAAACTAATGGCATTTCTTGAAATACAATACTTTCCTTATCAGAATAACAGCAAGTAAAAATCTTCTCAGGATACATTTGATAACCAGGGAGTGTTTTATTTTAGTTTAATCATCAATTAATAGTTAAGATATACTCAGTAAGAAGATTAAATTAAGTACTTAATTCTAAAGCTTAGATTGTTTCTGAATTGTTACACAGATTTTTATTCATAGTAACTCACTTTTATGAGATGCTGTTTTAAAGTTTAAAGAGTTAAATCATCTGTAATTGAAGGACTTATCTAATGAATTAATGTCATTTGTTAGCCTTTCTACTAGAGATGGTTGTGTTAAAGTTTAGAAACTATTAATGAGCCATTAGATTTAATGCAAGTATTGATGCGTAATTGTTCTGGAACTGTTAATTATTGTTTAGCGCTTTTCTGTAAGTATTTCATACGAGAGTTTAATTTGAATATTGGACAAAAATATTTTAAATTCAAAATAAATTTTCAAAATTATCACTTTGAAAAAAAGTATTTAAATCAAATCAATTAGTATTTTATGCTTTATTTGAAAGAAGCCTGTATTAACATGCAATATCTTTTCTTACAGGCTTATTTGGCAGGAACTGATTTTGGAACAACTGTAGAAGAAGTGAATTGTCAAGTGAAGAAACATGATGCCTTTGAGAAGGTTTTAATAGCCCAGGATGAAAAAGTAATAGGATTTTAAAAAATCATATTCTTTACCCAACTGAATGTCAAATTTTGATTTCTCTGACCTTAGCTTTACTCCACAGTTTCTGCACCCATCAGACTACTCCACTAGTAATTAAGAATTGGTCCTTTAGATGTAATTTTGGTTCACTGATTATCAAGTGTGAATTTTTCTGATCAGTGATGTTCACTGAACGTG
>NW_013666632.1:53915-57729 GCF_000517525.1 Limulus polyphemus | reverse complement strand
TGCCAAATCTTGGTCTCATTCTCTGATCCTCACTTTACCCAACTGAATGTCAAATTTTGATTTCTCTGACCTTAGCTTTACTCCACAGTTTCTGCACCCATCAGACTACCTCACTAGTTATTAAAAATTGGTCCTTTAGATGTAATTTTGGTTCACTGATTATCAAGTGTGAATTTTTCTGATCAGTGATGTTCACTGAACGTGACTGTATAGCTTACTTAATGTACATTATTCTATTTGTATTGTGCCAGTATAAAACTGTTATATTTATGGAAAATGATTGTATGCTTTGGTTTCTAAGGAATTTTTCAAAAGAAGTATACGTGATGATGGTTTGAAAAATATACAGGTTGAACTTTAGTTTAAAGTATTGATGAAAACTATCCAATATTCAGCTTGGGCAGTAATGTGATGTAACCCAGGCCTAACTTAGGTCAAAATTTAGTGAATTAAGTTGCAAGTTCATTTCTGAAGAAGATAACAGTTTGTAAATTGTGACTAATTTTATTTCATTAAGCCTAAAAGGCCAGTAAAGTAGCCTCATAATCTAATGCAAGTTTCTTGGAGATATTATATTTTTTTAGTATTCCACATAACCACTCCTAACACATGTGATCATACATCTTAACAGGTGACAGCACTTCAGATGGCAGGAGAAAAACTCCTTCAACAGAATCACTTTGAGAGTAGAACAATACGAAATAGGCTTAATGAAGTAATGAAGAGGTATGAAAATATAATTTTGTTTAATATCCTTTTCTGGTATTTTTATGCTTTTACATAAGTAATTATAAAAAAAAAAACTTAACTTCTATCAAAAGATTTTTACAGAAAAAGTGTTGTCTTAAGGTGGAATGTGTATTTAAAAAAACATTTCCACATCCACTTTAATTGATCTTTAAATGTTTAATATATTTGCTTGTGTAGCCATGGCGTAAGTTTGGGCAAGTATGTGGTATATGAGGATACTGAAACAAATTTTTTTTCAGTCAAGTAGTATGTTTTTTCTCTTGGAACATTTTATCATTCCTTCCACATGTGCACAAATTTTAAGATGTCATCAACCCTATTCCTAAGTATGTTCACAGATAATTACACTTTATATAAACAGTTTAGTTTGTATGTCATCACTGATGTGAAATATGATGCCATGGGTGACATGTTTAGCATATATATATTTGATTCTGGACAAATTCCCAATCTTTAACTCACACAGAGCCAAAGAACAAGACATTTTCAAGAAGGGAGCCTTCAGTGTTTTCCATATAAATGGAAAAATTTGCACAGCAGAATGCTTAGAGCATCAATGCCCACATATGCATCTTGAAAGCTATGATTAAGAAAGAGAGCCTTCTGATCCAAAATGCCATTGTAACCATTAACAAGATAAGGAGCAAAGGTTTAAAGTTAATGAAGGTTTACAAACCTCCAGCCATCTTGAAATCAATGGATGACAATTAACTGAAGAAAGTGGAATCACAGCAATCCTTTTGACCACACATATGTAAGGTCTCCTAGTGCAGTTCTAGTGGACTTTTGTGCCTCTGGTCTTTTTAAATGTGGCTTTGATGCTGGTGTCCATGTACAGTGCATAATCCTGATCACGGGTTTGAGCACAGTGAAGAATAGAGCAAGTATTTCCAAAACACTGGGAACATTGTTTTTATGAAGTGTGCTTATCCATGAGTAATACATACCTGCATATATACGTAAGTTAAAAGATGAGATTCTCTTCAGAAGCATATTCCTATAAGTATTTTTAAAATGGATATTTGTCTGATGAACAAACTAGAATACAGTGACCGGTCTATTAGGATCCCTCATACACGTAGTAGAACACTCACTTGACTTGCTTATGCAAAATAGACTGATCATGTGATGATGTGATTGTTTGAGCTGCATAAAGACAAAGATGTAGCAATATCATGCTCTGTAAACAACTTAATACTAGGAAACTATCAGATGGCACCAAAAACTTTCCTTAAAATTCAAAGTGGAAAGCATGGCTTTAGTATTGTTGTTTAAAAGTGCAAATTGTGGAGGACATTGAATGATCTAATGATTACAGGTTATATCCTCTACTTCAACCTTAGATATCATCATATATATTAAATATAACAGAAAAGCCAGGAATGCTGTCTTAAAAGAGGCATTGTTTCAACATGAAGAAATCTTGCTTGGCCTCTCACTAAGATCAAGTTTTTCTTTTTTGTTTTTTAGGAGAGCAAAAGTAAAAGAAATTGGCCAAGTAAGAAAACAGAAGTTAGGAGATGCTCTGTTACTTGCTACCTTTAGACGAGATGCTGCAGAGGTATATGATTATCAAAAGAAATCAGTTTATAGTGTTGTGGGCTTTATTGTAATGCTTTCTTTAACCAAAGATTATTGTAATATTTTCATTTTTGGTACATATTCATATCATATGGTAAGAAAATTTTCTAATAGTTGAATTTTCAAAACCTTCATATTTCTATAATAAAAATCAAAAATAGATACACATCATGCTATAACTTCTTATCATGTGCTAAGAAATGATATTTAAGAGCTGAATTCTCAAAACCATCATATTTGTATATTAATAAACCTATAATCATTGTACATCATGTTAAGACTTTTGGTCTCGTTTTTAGGACCATGTTACTTGTTGATTACTGTTAAAAATAGGACTAAAATTAAGCTAATTTTAAAAAAAGTTATAACTTGATGTAAACACATCTTTTGTGACTTATTGTGAAAACCCTTATCATACTGAATCCATATGGTGTCTGGAAACAGAAGTAGTGGGTGTACCAAGTACAACCCAAGTAAGCAAGGAGCTAGAAAATCCAAAGAAGTTGTTAATATTCTAAAAGTATAACTTTTCAAGATTCCAAAGGGTGTGAAAACATAGGTCTTAGTGACACAAATCCGATTTTCATAATATAAATGTAAAAACTCAAATAAGAGGTACCTGATTACCATTGATTATTATCCTTTAAACAAGGGAAATAAAAGTAATGAAAATTTTAACCACTTTCTGTCTCAAAGAAATCCACAAGAAAACATTTTGGCAATTATTATAGTTCTAAGAAAGCTAATGTTGAAATGGTAGGCTTTGGACTTTGTTTTGTCACTTGGTTCTCCAGAAGGTTGTGTCAAGTAAAATATTTTCATAGTCACGAAGTAAAATTGTTCAGGGAATGATCTAATTATTGAAAAGATTAAACAAATTTCTAACTTTTTCCTTAGATTTTGTTTCTAAATAAACAGTTATTTCCTACAATATAATCTGTTGTTGTTCAGGCTGAAGCATGGATTGAAGAAAAGAATAAAAGCCTTGAGGTAGAAGTAGCAAGGGGAGAAGTAAATAGCATAGATGACAAAGTGAAAAACCTAAAGAAACATCAAGCTTTTGAAGCTGAACTGACTGCTCATGACCAAAGCATTGCAGAAATTAAACAGGTTAATTGAGTTGATTCACATTTTTAGTTTGTTAAACATTACTGTAGTGTTGACCAGAATGCTAAATTCCAACTCCATAATTAGAAAACAAAATGCTGGCAAGTTTTTGATGCTAGTTCTCACTGGTCAACATTGCAAGTTATTATTATTACTAATCAATGAGTGTAATAATGTATATGTAATTAGAAAAGATGTTCACATATGTGATCAGAGCATTTTTCATATATACACTATTGCAGCAAATGCTCATACACTATCAGAGCAGATGTTCATATGTACATTATGAGAGCAGATGTATCTATACCTTATCTGAGCAGATGTTCATGTGTACATTATCTGAGCAGATGTTCATGTGTACATTATCTGAGCAGAT
>NW_013666632.1:42195-53034 GCF_000517525.1 Limulus polyphemus | reverse complement strand
GTGTACATTATCTGAGCAGATGTTCATGTGTACCTTATCTGAGCAGATGTTCATGTGTACATTATCTGAGCAGATGTTCATGTGTACATTATCTGAGCAGATGTTCATGTGTACATTATCTGAGCAGATGTTCATGTGTACATTATCTGAGCAGATGTTCATGTGTACATTATCGGAGCAGATGTTCATGTGTACATTATCGGAGCAGATGTTCATGTGTACATTATCGGAGCAGATGTTCACATGTACATTATGAGAGCAGATGTCACCTTATTAGAGCAGATGGGCACGTGTATGTTATCGGAGCAAGTGTTCACTTGTGTGTTATTAAAGCAGATGTTCATGTATGTGTCATCAGAGCATATGGTCACCTATATGTAATCATAGCAGTTTGTTCATCTGCACATAATCTTCAGTATGTGTGAAGTAATATTGTAACGGGTGTTCTTGTGATGCACGGTGTATGTAATTGTAGCAGACAAACATGTATAATGTGCATGTAATTGTAACAGACGGCCATGTACGGCATGTGTGTAATTGCAGCAGATGGACATGTATGTTTTTGTGATTGCAGTAATGTCATGTGAGGCTTAACTTGAGTGGAACAGGTTCTTACAGAGATCTGCAGCTCCTGAAAGTTCTTGGACTTTTGTAAAGTGAAAACATAGTAATACATGGCCTGAGCTAAAATAAATACTGTAGTGTTAAAACCTAATAGAATGTGTTTAAGAAAAACCTTTAAAAATGATCTGATTTTAGTAGTTGAGTGCTATGTCCTTTGTAAACTTGTGATGGTTTTATAGAAAGGTGAATCACTGCTATCCAAAAGGCATGAATCCTCGATTGAGGTTAGGAGGCAACTGGAAACATTACTAAAGAAGTGGGCAGAGCTACGTAAAGCTTCGTCTGATCGAGGTCGAGGTTTAATGGAGGCACAGGACATCTTAGAGTTGAATACTCAAGTAGATAAAGTAGAGGCATGGATGAGAGACAAGGTATATTTTGCTGATCAGCTTTCTGTTCTATTAGGTAGTACTATTAATATTTACTAAAATCTTTCCAAGGGCTTTTGTGTTAATGTACAACTGATTTTATAAATTATTCTATTTAGTAATTGAAATGTTTTGTATTTTGCTTTTCTTTTTTAATCCATGTAAGCATGAATTATAGAGATATAAAATCTGTTTATGTCAATCTGTTTATGTCAGTCTAAAAGTGTTTTTATTATCAAGCTCTATTTTTTTATTAAAGACACATTTATATGATTGGTTATTTTATCTCTAGGAAATGATGGTTCAGGCAGGTGACACTGGAAATGATTATGAGCATTGCCTTTCACTACAAAAGAAGTTAAATGATGTGGATTCAGTAAGTAAACCTTGAATCCTAACTTGTGTTGAATAAGAAAAATTTTAAACATTCAGTTAGTGTTTCTTCTTATTAATATGATTACTATTATTTAGGTTTCAGTCTTTGAACAAAAGATCATTTTAAAAGGCTCAGTAAGTATTGACATACTTGTTAAAAAGACTGGTATAGATTCATTCTTATAGAATGGTTAAGTAATAACTTTTGTAAGCAGTTATTATATCAAGTGAAATGCCACCTGTTGTGTTTTTAGGACATGAAAGTGGATGACTCAAGAATCAAGAACATCAATAACCTTGCTGACAAACTGGTTCGTCAAGGTTTATCAGACACTCGAGCAATACAGCAGCGATGTGACAATTTGAATAAGAAGTGAGAAGATTTTTTGATACCCTGTGATTTTACTTTGTTTTGTTACTTCAATAAATAAAATGAAATAATGAAACCTTCTAGTTTTCACAGTTGGTTGATATTCTTACATGAGGCAAAAATGACTTTTCTGGTTCTATAATGTTTTTGGTAAGAGTTTCTGCTCTCTCAGCAAAAACTTTTTTGTTAGGTTTATGCGATTATTGAAAGGTTCAAATCTTGTTTATTCCAGTTTTAGTATTATTATGAGATTGTTTTTTGGTACTTTTTCTGCAAAATGCTTTTTGGTGGGTACGTATGGGACAGTGATCTTGCAACTTCTGTTTTTTTGGGTATGTATGGGACAGTGATCTTGAAACTTCTGTTTTTGTTTAAGAATACTTATCAATATGAAAACTACTCAGTAAAAGTACTTGTCAGTTACCACACCTTTCTTTTTATTGGTATATCTTGAAATTCAGAAAGCCATTTTTCCAATAAATCCATCTTAATTAAACAAAAGAAAATTTTATAAAAATATGTAATAAATATATTACACTTTAGTCCATGCCAAAACAGAGGTGCAAAAAAAGCAAAAAAAAAGACTCACTACCTAACCAGGGATAGTGCTAGCCCTCTGGGAGCCTTAAGCAGAAATATTTTAGGTCCTCCTCTAAAACAATACTGAATGCATGGTTTCAAAAAAACCAAAACATACACAAACATAAAGAATACTAATACAGTGATTGATGTGTTTTTGGGTTGCTTTCATTGAAAAGATATTTTCAAATTAGTACATATTAAGACTGCCAAAAGTCAAAGTTCTGAAGGAAAAACAAAAATTCGTGTGAATTGGGAGGGGGCAGTCATGAACTGCTCAGAGCCCTAAGCAACTGCTTATACTTATTTCAAATGCCACAACCAAGTCTAATACCTGCGACTACTATATTGTAAGTTTGAAGTACTGTCAATTCCATATGTATTAGCCCAGGGCTAGTGTGATTCAGTTTGTGTGAATTGTATGTAAAATCCCAATCTTTATTTAATTGATACAAGGTACAAAAATGTCACATGTTATTTTTCCTTTCACTTCATTAAATATCTACTGTAACTGAAATTTTTGTAAGTTTGGTAGTCTCTTCATTTACAAAAGACTAATGTTGTAAGCCTGACATACAAACACCTATGCAAGATTTAGTTACACTTATAAGTAAAAATGACAGTTATTTAGTTTTGTATTCATAATGCTTTCTAATCTAGTGATTATTTTTGGCTGGAGTAAAAATAGTTATTTTTTAATGCAAAGTTTTATTGATATGAGCTTAAACAGCCAGTCTGGACAAAATTCTATGGACTCCTCACTTGGAACTACATGACCTTTTTCATAGGTATGATGGAAAAACAGCAAATGTGTTTTGAATGACAGGCTGCATTGTGGTTGTTTTGATTTTGTAGTATATGTAGCATGTATATGTAGTATATTATATATTCTGAATTAAATCGTATTTTCAATACATCAGGAATACCAATCCACCACATGTGTAAACTGGTTACTTCCTCATAGATTTTATGTCTGCCACATATTCTTTAGTATATCATGCTATTTTAAGTTTTTTAATATTGTTCAAGAAGTCACTACAGTGAATATAGATGTGTATATCTTTAAAATGTGTAGTTATTTAATGATTATAATGAAAAAAAGAATTGTAGTTAGTAGAATTTGAATTTGGTCAAGTAAATTTCTCAGGCCTATTAGAGCTTGGACATCAAAACACATTCTCACACCCTTGCTAAAACAAATTTTGAAATCCTTCTATTTTTTATGAATTGCTAAACAATCGACATCATTAGTATAATGATTTGGTGTGACTTGTATTTAAGTTTATATTCTTAAAATTTAATAACTAGTGATCTACTGAACTTGTATAAAATGTATGTTAACAATGTTTAATTTTGTTATACAGACTTGCACGTCTCTATTTAATGTTATATATGTTTCATGCAGGTGGAGAGCACTGCAAGGGGCTATTGCAGCATATCGAGGAAAACTGACAGGTGCTTTGGAAATTCATGCCTTTAACAGAGATGTTGATGACACTAATGATCGCATCAATGAGAAGGTAAGCATTTTAAAGGACTTCAATGACATTTACTTTCAAAACCTTTAAAGATTAAGCAGTAATATTAATAAAGATGTAATAATTTTGTATTTGTGTAAGATATTGATGGCTAGCTTGTTTTCTAAATTAAAAAGTATAGTAAAGTACCACTATATTGGTAATAATAATAGTGTTTTCTGCTTGTAGTGTGAGCAGACAGATGAATAGAGAAATTACATTGTAATATTGTTAGTTTCATAATAATAATGTTGTTACTACTGGGAGTTAAATCAATACAAAGTATAGTTTAGTGTTTATAGTAATATTTTTATTGAGATTGGACAGGTCAATAGAGAAAGAATAGTTTATTATTGCTGATTTGGTTATAGTAATGTTTTTACTTGTAGTGTGCAGATCAATACATTCATTCCCCAACAGAAATATATATATCAATCTCTTTGAACTACAAAATTATACTCTGTATATATTTTAGCAGGATCTTTTTGAACTAAGAAAAACATTATTATCATTTTATAATTAAAATTGACTCAAAAACCAGAAAAGGACTATTATTGACCATTTCAGTTTACTCTCTCTAATCTAGCCTCTTTCAAATGTTATATCATATGGTATTTTTAGTTGCCATGGTGGCAGACTCATCTCAGGGCTAATGTACAGCATTTTTTTTAATAGTGTTTAACCTGTTAAATGAACACATATAATGTATTTCAAGAACAGTTTGGGAAGAAAAGTAAACAGGTTAACATGTGTTTCGTATACGATTAATTGCCAATGTTTGAGATTAAAAGTTTTCTCAGAAAGTATCAATAATATCCGTTATCATTTTGTAATATTGCCCACCAATAGTTTTTACTTTAAAAACAATTGTATAACAGTGTATTGAAAATGAAGTTTCATATTTTAGGTTGGATTTCTTTCTGTCGAAGATGAAGGAAAAGATCTTCAATGTGTGGAAGCTTTGCAGCGTAAGCAAGAAGCTGTTGAAATGGAAATCCAGGCCATTGACTCTAAACTAAGAGTAAAGTCCTAGTTTTGTTAATAACATCAGCGTTATTCTGTTAAAGTAATATCAAACAATGATTTGAAATGTTGTTATTCTTTGTTTTAACCAAATGAGACTATATTTGTTAACTATTCAGTGTTTGGTACATTATAATCTATTTTATCATGTGTCGTATATGTTTATTGTCTATGATAACATACCAAAATTTCCATGCAGGTTCACTTTCTAAATAATATGCAATATTGTGTTAAAATGAATGCAGCAAAGTGTCAGATTCATCATATTTGGTTCTAGAAAGTTGACTGATTTAAATGCCTGTAACCAAAATCGTACATTAGCTTATTCTTTCTAATATGAACTTGCAGCAACACGATGCCGATGCTCGTCGGTTAATCCAAAAGTATCCAGATATGGCAAAATTTACTCGAGCAAAAATTTATGAAGTTCAAGAGAATCGACGAAGATTGACAGACATTTGCAAACAAAGGTAATAATTGTCATAACACATATGGTTTTAGAATTTGATTGGACATTACATTAAGTGAATAAAGTTTGACACTATGTTTTCATCATCATTTAGTGTTACCATATGATTGGACGTTATATTAGAAGAATAAAGTTTTGACACTATTATATTTTATCATCTTGAATCATTTCTGGCATGTATTGTGCAAAAAACTCACTTTTTTTTGTTTAGTTTGAATTTAGTTGGAAATATTTTTTATGCAAATTTTACTAAAAAAATACTGTATCTTTAATGTTGTATTTCCATTTGAGAGTAATATAAGCAATCTAAATAATAATTACATATTTGTAGATAATTTTGAGATTTTGTTGTTACATAATCCAATAGTTGGTTCATAATTTAAGTACAAATATGAGAGTCCTAAGTTATTACAATTTCTGTAAAAGAATTGTGTAATTAACATATAACTGATGATTAATTAGAAAAACTTTCTGTAAAAAAAAGAATATGTATTAAAGAACAACATTCAACAACATTAAAGTTTTGCAAATTGTCATTTGTTTTTATTGTGAATTATCATTGGACATATGCTAAAACGTGGTCCAGTATATTTTGTTTGAGTTTGTAATCTACTTCATAATCTACACTTAAGAATGGATCTTCAGAAAAAAATTAAGTTATTATACTGATAGTTAAAATAGGGATAAAAGCAACATATGTGAACTATTTTACAACTTGTTAGTTACACAGATCCAGAATTTGTTTTACATTTACTGAATTTTTTTGTTAAGAATAAATCTGTTATAAGTTCTTTGAAGAAACCATAAACTTTAATTTGTTCAACTAACATGGAAGTAAAAAATAAAGAAAGTTTGTTTACACAGGAAATACTGTTCTTTACTAGTTGGAAATAAAGAAGACTTGTTTACACAGGAAATACTGGAAATACTAATCTTTATTAGTTAAAAATAAAGAAAGTTTGTTTACACAGGAAGTAGATGTTCTTTATCACAATTAAAAAGCTTGTGTAATTTCCTAATAGCTTGGCAAGTTGGGCATTTCAGTTTTATATACTGTTAGATTTAGCATTTGGTAATGTACATTGTGCAGGATACTGTTTGACTTCATTATATCACACTTAATAATGGAACATTAATCTTGAGATTTTCAACATTATTATTAAAAGTAACTTTTTAATGTGTATAATGTTGTTAATGTGTATGATACACCCTTCATTTAGTTACAGTTAGTGATATTGTTGTTGTTTTTCACCCAATAGAAAGCAGCGTTTAAAGAATGCACATAGTCTCCAAGCTTTCTTGACTGAAGTTGCCAAGCTGGTGAGTAACCACATAGTTTGATTTGATTGAAATGGTAACTTGGAAAATGCATTTCCCTTATTGTACTCTGCTGTAAATTTTGTACTTTTATATTTTTTGCAGGAGTCCTGGTCAGATGATATGATAAAGCAGATGAAATCTGGTGAATTGGCTAACTCAATCTCAGAAGCTCAAAGTAAACTACAGCTGCACCAGGAAAGAAAGGTTAATGTCATTTTATTTAAATGATTTAAGTATTTTTGTTTTGAACAGAATTGTATAATATAGTCTTATACACATGCATAATACATTATTGTAACAAAAGGGTAAATATGTCTAAATATTTTTTATTTAAAATTTTCAAGATATTTTGCTGGAAATAACGATATTTGTGGACATCCTTTAAAATACTACAAAATTAATTTGACTTAAAACTAGTGTGTTCAAATGTCTGAAGAAAATAGAACTTAATAAAGGAAAATATTTCTAAAAGAACAGTGTTTTAGGACTCTGCAGTGACAGTCTTTCATGCAGCAGTTGTTTTATAATATTTGTTTCGTATGATACTATTGCCAGTAAAAAAAAAAAAAAGATATTTGTTCTGAAGTTTTTTTCTACAAATCTACAAACAGATTGTTCAAAGTTTTATTATTGCATTTCTAAGAGTCACTAGATATCTTTTTATTTGAAAAATCATGTGTGGAACCAGTTTAAAGTATTAAGTTGAAATATTTTGCCAATTATATACTCACTTTATTGGTACTTTTCAAGTTTTTACAAGCTCTATATTCATTTTACTTTTACTTTAGAGCTTTACTTAAAGTCCACTAAACAGGAGATTTGAATGAAGTATAGATTATGGAGTATTACTAACATTTTTATTGACTAAGTTGAGGATAAACAGAATAACAAGACTGGAAACACATGTGAAACAAAATGAACAAGCTTTATTAAGATTCTCAGTATAAAAAAAAACTGTGTGTGTGTGTGTGTGCTTTTTCCTGCATGGACACTCTTTGCATTTAGTTGGGAGATTTAGTCAGACTCTTAAATACAAGTCTTCTTCACCAACCTTCCAAGCTTTGTATCTTACTTTACTTAAACTTAGCTTGTACTCTACTACTCTTAGGTTTGAATAAACCTCTATTGATACAGATCAACTGGTGCTACCACATGTCAAGTTATTCTCGTTACACATATGTGAAACTGGAACTAACTTTCAGATATCACTTGAACAGCCACTGAAAGACATGCTGTTGAAATCCTTACACAAAGTCACATGTTCTCCATGAGTGATAACAGAGATGCATCTAACTTTGGGAACTTGAAACAAGATCAAACGAATGATTTTCTTAACCATGTGTTATGTGAAATCTGCAAATATTCAGAACAACGAATAAAATCAGAATAAATAACACTATAAGCAAATAGAAACACATGGTGCATTTGTATATCATACTGATCAGTCATTACAGACTCTACTCACTGTACTTATACTAGTTATTGCAAAATCTGTACCCACTTGATACTGGTCAGTCATTACAAACTCTATATATTTACTTTATTTGTATTGGTCAGTCATTACAAACTATGTATTTTCTTTATTTGTGCTTATCAGTCAATGCAAACTACTTACTTACTATATGCTGGTCAGTTGATCATTATAAACTGTATAGTCAGTCATTACAAACTATATATTTGCATAAGTCACTGTAAATTATTAAGTGTGGAACTATTTTGTAACAAAGTATATACAGGTGTATATGATAATGAAAACTTGGTAATATTTACCTAAGAAATATAAAAATTAATAAGTAATCACTGAACCTTCTACTGACTGCACCTGACTGGAGGTTAGAAGTGAACATTTTGTTCTTTTTGCTGCAGTCATCAATGCAAGAAACTGAAGCATCCATCTCCTTTTAGACTTATTAGGTCACTATGGAAGATTGAATGCCAATACTATTTACTTTGCCAAAGCTATCTTGAAAACATGGTATATAGTCATCTTGGCTCCTCACACATCAGGGGGGGATACATGTTATGTGTTATATTTTATGACAGACTGAAAATGAAGAGCAAAAGAAATATGAAATTAATTTATTTGCTGTATGTGTCTTATATGGACAAAACGTTTTTTAAGCTTTTTGTCTCAGCATGTTAACAGATGCAGTATATAGACTTCTTTGCTCTTTTTAACAACGGATTGCTTATTTCTTTTAAACATGTGTGTTTTATATGTTCAAATATCCTGTATGTTGCAATAAGTATTAAAATAAATTTTCAATATTGGCCTAAAGTTTTTCATTTGATGTCATGATGACTGACCTACATAAAGAGAAAACTTGTTAAAATCTGTCTTTGAACAGGCAGCGATAAACTATCGGAAAGAAGTTTTCAGGGCAGTGAAAGACTCTGGTCAAAAATTGCTCCAACAGAACCATCCTGCAAAAGAGAAGATCCAAGAAGGTCTACAGGACTTGGAAGAAGTACAAAAAAAACTTACTCAGGTTTGGGATGAATGTCAGACGGCTATGGAACAGTGTTGTAAACTCCAGGTACTGAAGCACTTGTACTTAAATGTGTGTTTTTCGTTTAGTTTCATGAACTGAATTTTGTTTTCAATTTAGCTGTTCATGTTATTAAATAGTGTACCTATGGGTATGAAGTTTCAAAATATATTTTATTATAAGCTATTTGCATATAACTTGCAAGAATCAATTAATTTTTCAAAATTTCAGGTTCTTTTTCCTCTTGGGATTTTGCCCACCCCCCAGTGGGACAGTTGTAAGTTTATAGACTTACAATTAAATTCCAGGGTTTGTTTCTTGCAGTGGACATAGCAGATAGCCTTATGTGGCTTTTATCTAAAACAAACTCAGGATTCTTGACATATAACTTGTAAATCCTGTAATTCTTTTTTAACAGTTGATCATAATATTTTATATTGTAACCTTGTATCTTACAACTAATTAATGATTTTTCAATTTTCAATACCAACAAAAAACAATTTGTATCAATTAGAATGACTATTTTGTTTATTTTTCAGTATAAAGAAGTTGAGGACCTATTGTAAATTCTACATTTCTTGTGTTTTATCCAAGCCAGTCATTGTATGAGATAACATGTTTTATAGATTGTTGAATCATCAAATTGTTTAATTAATGAGAATAACGCCTATCAAATAAAAGGATAGGAAAGTATTTGTTTATAAATATTTATTGATTTAAATTGTTTTCAAAACTTCTACAGTTTTATCATCAACAAAATTATTTTCTTTTTATATAGATGTTCATAGAACAAGCAAAACAAGTGGAAATATGGTTAGCATCGCAAGAGGCTTTCTTAAATAATGACGATCTTGGAGTAAGTGATTAACATTTTAATCCAGTTCTAATGAGAAGAAATATGTGTATGTGTCTAAGTTTCATGTACAGTATTAAAAACTGGAAAGTGTTCATTAGTTAGCCCTGTAGATACAGGTAGGTTAACGTGCATGACACAATCTTTTTTACAGAATTATATTCAAGACTTAATTAAACTACTTTATTAGCAATGTATGTTAATACCTAGTTTACAATTAAAATCTTAATATCATACGAATTTTAATTTCTTATTTTCAAAAAGAAATGAATTTTCAGTCTTCACTTATATGAATCACATGACATTTCTTTACTCTGAATTGCACACTTACACGTTAAACATTCTTGAGCCGAAATAAAAGTTTATAGTATATATTCTTCTTGCTTTAATGTGTTATAAGCTGAAACTTGCTTATAAACCATGGCCCTCTTAGCACATGCTGTCTCTAAACAATTTATATAATTGTCTTTGACATTTACTATAGGATCACTTATAGCCAAAAGAAAGAGAGAGAAATTTAAATTCATTCTTTCCTTTTGAGGTTAGCTTGTTCTCTTGCTACATTTTCTTTATTCTACATCAATATCATTATTTGCTATTGCCAAGATCACCTCTACAAGTTAATGAAAATAGTTTAACACACATCAAGTTTTGTTAGAAAGCTAGTTAAATTATAATAGTTTTATGATATTGTTTTTTATTGCTTGTTAATATTTTGTGTTCTAACTCTCATATTTAAAATATATATAAAGATTAAATAAAATATTAACTACAACCATACCAAAAATAAGGTTAACTTTCATTGAGACCTCAAGAGCAAAAAAGATCCACAAGCAAGTACTAAGTTTACTT
>NW_013666632.1:27331-41242 GCF_000517525.1 Limulus polyphemus | reverse complement strand
ATTATGCATTGTTATACTGATTCATACATACTACTATAAGTCTATCTATTTACCTAGAATTGCAAGTTAAAGTTTAAAAAAACCTATATTTAGTGTGACAAAATGTTGGTCTGGCTGCTGCCCAGTCAGCCAGATCTATTCCAGCACACGTGTAGTTAAAATTCATAATTCATGGGTGAAATTTTTTTTGTCTGTGAAAATGGCCTTCCTTGGGCATGATTACAAATAGTGATTTAAATTCAATGTGAAATAAACACATTTTGACTTTTATTTCTAACACTGTTCTAATCTTTATTTGTCTAAACTTCCAACTATTTTCATTTGTGCAAGGAAAGGGCCATAATTGATTAATTCAGTGATATGTTTTTGTTTTTTTATATGGAGCTAATGTTTAAAAAGTTAATTGGGTATTCATGTAAAAAGTTTGAGGTTGGTCTATCTGGTGATATTACAAGTTGTAAATGATTCCTGGATTTTTTTTTCTACAAACTCAAGTTAAAATTTGATTCTGAAAGTTGTCCAAACAGGCACAGAATACATTTACAACTCTAGTGCTTTTGGGTGTCTCAGTGACTTCTAAACTCTCAATGAATAGATTTGTTTCAGTCACAATGGCCATTGGACACTTGTACTCATGTTAATTAGAAAATCTGATTTTTAGCAGTGTTTACTAAAAGCTTGCCAAATTTTGTGAAAATACACTAACTATGTTAAAAGTTATAATATATATATATATAGTTTCATGGTTATATGGTGGTTGAAAGGTTGATCAAAAAAATGAACAAGCCCATATAGATAGGGTAGATCCTCTAACTACGGGCCTAGATCTTCTGTGCATGTCACATTTCCCACAGTTACATTCAAAATTTAAACAACTTTGTTATTAATGTATGTCAATAGAATTAAATTAAAGTGTAGTTTATAATTCAGATTTTTATATTATCTAAGTTTTAATTTATTAATTTCAAATAGAAAAATATTTAAAAAAAATATCATTCTTCTTTTCTTTTTATCACATGATACATCTGCATTTTGAATTCTCCTCTTATTATTTGAATAACTTGAATAATATAACAACTACACTATCTGGCTTATCCTAGACACAGTCTATAAAAAATTCCAAGGTCAAATGTACAGGTTCAAACTGCAAACTTTTTCCTGTAGTGAGAAATAAATATATCTCCTCAACCCATCACAGAACCCTTGCCCAATTATGAAAGCTATTTTAAACTTCAAGCCTTCAATGGTCATTTTTGAAATTGACATCAATAGGCATTAAACTAGTATATGATTTCATTAGGTACATGTTAGTAAGTGGGTTGATGTTCATAGCATTTAAAAATGTTTTTAATTTAAATAGCTTAGTTAGAAAACCAGTTAAATTATAGTTGTTTTTGGATAGTCTGCTTCAGTATTTTATGTTTTAAAATGCATAATTAAAAGGTAAGTTAATTTGTTTGACAAAAACTTCAAAAAAAAAATATTAGGCTTATTATGGGTGTATGAGTTCAAAGTTGCACATGCGTGTATGTAAGTGTATGGACATCTGCTTATGTGATGTGTTGCTCTTTTGGCATGAAAAAATTGGAAGTTATGTAGAAGCCAGATAATGAAGTTATACTATTAAAATAAAATATATGCAAAAAGTTGAAATTCTGAAGACAATGAAATTCAAGATATGGCAACAAATAATTTAAAGAGTATTGTTCATCTTAATTCCTAATTTTCAAAATTTCATATCACTGTACATTGATGATTTAGCTAGTCAGTTTTAGGGTATAGAAAAAAGATAAAGTATGAACTTTAAAAACTTGATATTTAGAAAGCTTTAGATGTTAAGGAAATATGAAAACTGGAAGATGAAAAGTATTTTTATTCTTTAGAATAAAAATCACCTTGCAATTAGATTGACTTAGTGAAAGCTTTGAAAATTATGACAAGTTTTTACTGTAAATACTTTATTAAAAAATCTGATTTTTTATGTATAACAGTATTACTTAAAGCTTACTGCATATTATAAAGATACACAAAGTACATTCAAAGTTGTAGTATGAGAAGCGATGGGAAATAATTTGTATACATGTGTATGCTTTGACTTTATTAACAAGTGAATCATTTACTTGTACTTTATTTGAAAAATTTTCTTGTTTTATATTTAAAAAAAAGTTGAAAAAGGCCATCTTGTAAAAAAAATACTTAATTTAAAAAAAAATTTTTTTGTCATTGAAATATTGAAAAAGTTATAGTTTGTTAGAATTGTTATTGACCACATTTCACCATTAAGAGTAAAAAATCTTGTCACATCACACTTTTTTTAGTATTAAATAAACTATCACATGATGATGTAATTTCTGAATTTGTACCTGTTTTTTGGTGTGTCGTTTTGTTGTTTGTTATAAATGGCAGAAAGTTAGGATCTTATGTCAGATTATTATGCTCTAATTTCATTAAGATAAAAACTTTCTTCATTAATTTCAGGATTCTATGGCTGGAGTAGAGTCTTTGATAAGAAAACATGATAACTTTGAGAAAAAAATGTTTGCCCAGAGTGAAAAGGTTGACCAGTTTGAAAAATCAACAAAAAAACTCTTAGATAATGGTCATTATGATGCTGATGCAATTCGTAGTAGGTGTCGGAGTATTTGTCAGCGTCGAGATAAGCTTAAAGAAAATTCTTCTACAAGAAAGAAGCTGTTGCAAGAGTCAAAGCAGTTTCAGCAGTTTTTAAGAAATGTATACGAAGTGAGTTGTTTGAAATTCTTCACTTAGTCCTTTATTTTGAAAGTAAGCATGTCTAATGAAGGTGGATTGCCACGTGAATTTGAATGTTAGCAATATGATGTGTTGTGCATATATGTGTGTTATAAACCACACTATGTTAACAGATGTACGCTGTCAGACTATAATTCTACAGAAGATGTCCTAAAATTTTGAATTTCACGTAAATGTAAATAATAAAATGTTAATGCTTCTGAAGAAATAAACTTCAGTACCAGTTAAATACAATCAGTAAAGGCAACTAAGAAGTTACGCAATAAAAGTCTTAATATGTTCAAATATAGGTGTCTAGTTTGTAATCATCCAGAGCCAGCACAACATGTTTTGCCACCCTGCATAAATACTGACTGCCTTGCCAATCTCCCAACAAATTTTCTGTGAACCATCTGTATGCAGCAGCAGTATTATACTCTAGCTGTATGCTTTGCTATAGAACACCAATTCTGTCTGACAAGGGATTTTTTAATTGTCCAGGGAGTAGCTGGTGACCAGAAGCAAATTTTTGACTTTATTTTTGTCACCTCTAAAAAACCTGCCTCCTTGTGCAAATGCAGTAACCTATCAAGAAGGTAGTAGTTTACACATCTAAATTGGGAACATCAAGGAAAGCAAAATAAATTAATTAGTGCTGTACAAAATATTGTCAACATCTTACAAATTAATTGATCAAATGTTAATTATTGTATCCATAGATAAATACCTCAACCATACTAAATATACTGTTATAAGAGATGTGTGTGAATTAAAAGAAATATAATGTGTTAGTGTCTTCATGTGAAAATTTAATTTTGGTTTTGATGTTCGTGTTTGTGGTATTAGTTCACTTAGATATTAATGTTTTTTTCCTTTTTTTAAGTTGATTTTGCTTTAATTTGTAATGTTCATTTTCATCAGAACTTAAGCCTGGCATTGCTTGGTGGTTAGGGTGCTTGACTCGCAAGTTCAAATGCCTGTCATCAAACATCCTCATTCATTCAGCTGTGATGGTCAGTCATATTATTTATTGGTAAAATGGTAGCCCAAGAGCCAGCAGTGGATGGTGTTGACTAGCTGCCTTCCCTCTAGTCTGTCACTAGCACAAATAGCCATTGTATAGTTTTATGTGAAATTCAACACAAACCAATCAAACAATCTTCAGAACTTCAGATTGAATAAAATCTAGTGTATAATATCTTAATACAATATCCTGAATGAAATGAATTAGATTATTATACTTTTAGAGACTTGGAAATGCACTAATAAAAATACAAAGTTGAATTAGAATATACATATATATTTTTTTTTGGCTCATCAGGTAGATAACTGGATAAATGAGAAACTTCAAATAGCTACGGATGAATCGTACTTGGACTTGACAAACTTGATAAGCAAAATCCGAAAACATAGTGCATTTGAGGCTGAAGTAACAGCCAATAAAGATCGTATTGAAGGAATCAAACAGGAGGGTGAGAACATGCGAAATGTAAAACATTTTGCTTCAGATGAAATTGGAACTCAGCTGGCAGATTTAGAAAACTTCTGGAAAGAACTTTTAAATCAGACAGCACTGAAAAAAGAAAGGCTTCAGGATGCTTATCAGGTATTTGAAATATCATATATTAATAGTGAACAGAAACCTAGTACTGCTTGAAGGACTTATGAACAAACATATTATTTGTGACTATATTGTCTCATAATAAAGGCCTTTAAAATACATTTTTTGTAAGAAGTGACACAAAGATGTACTTTTTGATATTGTGTATTTTCTTCCTATAATGTTTGGGCTAAGTTTATATAATGAATTATAATTTTAAACTTAAAAAATATATATGTATATGTGTGTGTATACATATGTTTTTATATATATATTTTATTTGACAGTATTATGTTTTTTTTTCTCAGTATTCCTGTGTAGAAACAAAATGTGAAGTGGAATAAGCTGCAAAGAAACCATGAATAATTATCTGTTTTTTTACAGGCCTTACAGTTCTATCAAATATTGGATGACTTAGAAAAGTGGATGGATGAAGTGGAAACTCAACTACAATCAGAGGATCATGGCAGGGATCTAACAACTGTTCAGAATCTTTTGAAAAAACACCAGGTTTGAGCTTGGTTCTTTGGAATTCTCTTAAATATTCATGTCTTGATGTACATAAAAATCTTTTAATTTTTAATATGGGGGTTTATCCAATGTTTACAAAAGGCTTCACTTAGTTGTGGTTTAACTTAACCTTATTTCATTTTAAAGAAAGTATAATATATTTATATGGATTTGTTCGGACACTGATTTTTAGTAATGATTTTATACAAATTCTCAAATCTTTGCTGAAGTTTTGGATATATTTTAGGTTCTGGAAATATGTTTTTCAAGGAAAACTGTAGATAGCATAAATATGTTTCAAGTTGAACATCAAATTGTTGCCATAGTTTCACTTTTTGTTTTGTTTTTAGAGCTCTTGCATTCAGTGTATGCTTAGTCTAAAATGTTAAAGAATTTAAATTGGCACACGTTAAATACTAGGGTAAAATTATTTTTGAATTTAAGAATTAAGATAGTGCTATAATTCTACACTTCTGAACCACTTAATACTCTAAAAAGAAAAGTAACATCAATAGTTTGAGAAATTTATTATGCCTAATTTAAAACAAGAACCTTCCACAAAACAGCAGGTCAAATAGTTTCTCCAACTGCTGCAACAACACTCTCCACATTTTAGGGCTGTGGGTGCATTGTAAGAGTGATGGTTATTATCAGTTAAATCCAACTATTCCATTAGAGTAACATGAGTTTGTGGTGGGTGTTATTGACTAGTTGCTTTCCCTCTAGTCTATTAACTTAATATTAGGGAGGATAGCACATATAGCCCTCATGTAATTTTGGGAAAATTTCTGATTCCTATTTCAAAATATTGACATTTACCAGATAACTTTTACCTAATGGACAAGGTATGGTCCCATTGAAATATTGTTTTTATAAATTTGTGCAAGATCAAGTTATATTGATAATAGATTACATTTTTCATAAATTCATAATTCATGAAATTTTAAAGGGACAAAAAGTAGCTTATTAGCCCATCAAGGATGTCCCTTCCAGCACCAACTATAACCACTCCTTACTACTCATGTATTCATCCAATCTTTTCTTGAATTCAGTTGAATTTTCTGCCTCCACCACCCTCGAAGTCAGCTCATTCCAAAAGCCAACCACCTTATTTGAAAAGTAATACTGTCTAAACTGCAAATGACTCCTACGGTACCAAAATTTGAATTCATGAATTCTCTGTCTATTATTTTCACTGCTGAACACAAAAAAAGTTTGATGGATCTATATTATTGATACCCTTAATAAGCTTAAACACTCTGACCTTTCTCTTCGGAGAAAACAAGCTTAGAGATTTTAGTCTCTCCTCATAGGACAATCCTACCATCCTAGTAGCTCTTCTCTGAACCTTCTCCAACAATTCAATGTCCTTCTTGAGGAAGGGAGCCCAAAAAAATGAGACCTTATGAGTGATCTATACAGTGAAACAGTAGTATCCCTTGTCTTTATTTATTATTTCTGTAGATGCTACCCAAAATCCTAATAGCCCTATTGCTAACTACAATACACTGTTTAAATGACATAAGTGATTTTTCTATCACAATACCAAGATCTTTTTCTTCAACCACAGTATTTAATGTATTCCCATATAAATTGTAACAATAATTTGAATTGTGAAAACTTACATGCATCACCTTACATTTTAGATAGTTAAACATCATCTGCCATGTATGCCCAATGCATCAAATGAACTAAATCTCCCTGTAAGTCTGCAGCATCTTTGATACAGTTAGCCACTCCAAAAATCTTAACGTTATTAAAGTGTATTTCTTAAAATAAACACTAATTCACCAAAATTGATGATATTAAAGAAAAGAAAAAAGTTACCCATGTTGTAAAAATAGTGATACTTTTGACAGACATTAGAGGTGGACATAAATAATCATGCAGACAACATTGAGCAAGTGAAAGAACAAGCTGAGAGTTTTGCAAGTAACAACCACTTCATGAAGGATGAAATTAATGAAAAGGCTCAAGCTGTTGTGAACAGGTAATAAAAATAAGCTAATCTACAAGAAAAGTTTTAAACTTTAAGTGAAAATAATATTAAGTCTGTATATAAACTACCTCTTATTTAAAACTCTGAAAAAATACAGTTTGAAAAAGTATAGAAAATAAAGAAATGACTATTTGAAACTATGGTAATTGAGTTGCAAATTAAACCAACACTTTGAAGCTTAAGTGTAAAAAAAAAAGTCAAAATTAACACAATGATTTTAATTTTTTTAATTTTATTTTCCTTTCAAGTTATTATGATAAAGGTGATTAAGTTTCAGAAACAACTTCTAAGTGAAGCTGTTAATTGTTTTTAGAAGAAGAACTGACACTGACCCAGCAGATTGGAAATCCTTTTTTTATTTTCAAACTTAACCTTAACTTGTAAAATATTAGTTTATAATTTTAAACATATTACTTTTATAATAAAAAATTAGTGATCTTAAAAATGGGATGAGCATACCAATGTGGCTGTTTTACACTTTGCATTTTACCCATGCAAGATTCAAACCCGAGAGTACTCGCACTACAGATGAGTGCTCTACTAACTGTGCTATAGGGTTAGCCCACTAGCAATTGCTAGCAAATCATTTTTTAACTGTTGAAACTACCACACTAGTTGTGAAGTGAGTTCAGGAGAACTGCTTCGATTTAATATAAATAGTTGGATACAGTTAATTTTCATTTTAACTGATTGCATTTAACTTCACTATTAGAGAATTATTCCCTAACAGGTACAATGGACTTCACGAACCTGTCCAGATTCGACGAGAAAACTTAGAAGAATCTCTGTTACTTCAGCAGTTCCACAGAGATGTGGAAGAGGAACTGATGTGGATTGGTGAAAAAGAAGCTTTAGCTTCATCAACAGATCTTGGAACAAGCTTGACATCAGTTCAGAACTTACAGAAGAAACATCAGGTACATTATGGAAAATGTAGCTAGAATGAAGGTTTTACATTTAATCTTTCTTACTATAGTAGTAATAAAAATATAGTTTATAACTGAAAGAAAAACCTAGAAATGATTCCTATTTTAAACATTATTGAAACTGTTTTTTTCATAATATTTTTAGTAAAGATTTTGGAATATATGACTTATCTTAAGGTTTTCAACGGCTGTTAAACATTTAGGCTATTCTTGTGATTATTTACTGTGAAAGTTTTATGAAAGTACATAATATATCCAAATTAATTGAACTGACTTAATTGTATGAAAAAAAAAATGTGCAAATGGCAAAAACCTATTAATTATATGTTTAGAGACCCCTGAAATAATACTAGATAATAAATAAGTACCAAAGAAAAATATCACATATAAGTAATTAAAAAACAGTTCATTATATACGTATATAAAGGAGTAATAATGGGTTACGTTTTGCCTTTAACATAGGCCTAGCTGGACTTAAGAAACCCCCTTAAGCCTAAAGCAGATGTAATCAAACTTTGCAAGGAAAATCAAAAGAGGTGTCATCAAGTTGTACGTAATAAATGATACTGTAGATCAGTGTTTCTCAACCACTGGTCTATGAGACTTCGTAAACAAAATATCATGAAAAAAAACAAAAACAAATGAAATATTCATATGTTAATGTTTTTTTTATACTTGCGTTTTAGTTCTTCACAGCATTTCAGGGATGCAGTGAGCTGGTCTCTATTATTAAAAAGGTTAAAAAACGATCCTTTAGATACAAGGATATAATAATTTATTAGTGTGTTGTTTTCTTTGATGAAATTATAAGATGTGTATTTAATGATTCATCTTGGATATTGTACAAATACTTTCAAACATGAAGATTTGAAAATAAAACTATTAAAGGAATTTAAGGTTCTACTTCCCAAGAAGTTTGATGAATCAATTTACATGAAAACTTTTTGGAATTCCTCTGTGTTTCTGGACATTGTCAATATTTATCTAACTAGTTTTGAAAGTGCATAATGCTTATACACATTGAGTAATCACACAAGTAATGGAAATTACTCAGTCATTTAAAATGAAAAAAACAGTTGTGGAGAAAGAAATTTTAATGGTTTTTTTAATTATAATTTCAGGCCCTTGTTTCTGAAATCTATGCCCATGAGTCCCTTATTTTAGCAGCTGCCAATAAAGGTCGACAGATGATTCGTAGTAATCATTTTGCATCACGTGACATTGAAACTCAGATACAACAGTTACATGCTAGCTTTGAACATCTTCAAGACATAGCTAGTGTTCGTACACTTCGACTGCAAGATGCACTGGAAGCTCAAATGGTAAATTATTAAGTGTTTATAGACATTTGAAATCAAATGAAATACAGTTGACATTGGTCAAGTGTGACATCATGATGAAATGCCTCAACAGAATTTATGGACTGTATTTATTTTGTACTCATTTATTTGTTTGTTTGTTATGTTTGTCAGACAGATGTACTCTTTACAAATAGGTATGTAATTTGCATTAAAAAGTTTAACTTAAAAAAGAAAATATCTACCAGTTTCAGCAAAATCTCTTTTCTACTAATGTATTTTTCAGAACATTGGTATAATACAATATGGCTAATACTGCCTTATCTAGATGTTTGTTCACACAGTGAGGTTGGATTGGTGTTTAACAGCAATTAGAATATTAAAGAAAACATTAACTTCAATGAGCAGATTAAAACAGTTCCACACTGGTGATAGATACATATCTGACTTTAAGTTAAAAGGTTAAATTTCATTTGTTTTTTTTAAGACATTGCTCAGTAACTCTACAGTTTGAGTGTTTTTGTTGTGTATTTAATTCTCTAGTTTGGATATAGCCATTCAGTCAGCATCTGTAATACTAATGAATATACAATATAAACAAATACAGTAGTTACAAGTTGGCTTAGGAGTAGTAAAATTAAAAACATCTATAACATCCAACAAAACATTTATATTTCTTCAGAGTATTTTGTGCAGTTATGTATTTTTCTTATATTTTTATATTATAAAACTGTGTTCTTAATGTTCGCACTTATTGTCAAAGACATACACTAGAAAACATAGGACCCATTCTTGATTCTTGTCCAGATAAACTGTATAAAATGTGTGTTGTGTCTTTATTCTGGAGTAACAACTTCTGTTGTGTAACATAAGTAATAGAAATATTTAATTTTTCAGTGTTAAATTGTACATTGCTGAAGACAAATACAATGGTTAAATTATGTTTTGTGTCATATTTTTTCAAGTTTTACTCTGAGGTGACTGAAGTGGAAACTTGGTTGAATGATAAGAAGCCTTTGCTGACAAATGCTGACGTTGGAAAGGATGAAGACTCTGTGGAGGTATTTACTATCATTAATTATCCTTAAGTTGTACTTAAATGGGAAATTTAATCATGCTGGTTGAAAATTCTTACTGTAAATATCCTTCAAGAATGAATCATGTTAGTTCAAACTTACTGGAGTATCCTTTGAGTATGAATCATGCAAGTTCAGACTTAGAGAAATATATTTTGAGTATGAATAATGCTAGTTCAGATTTACTGTAAATATCCGCATATTTAAAGTAAGTATGAACTAGTACAATTCATACCTGAAACATGTTTACAATAAGAACTTTCAACAAGCATGATTCATACTCAAATTTAGGTAGGAATAATGCTAGTTTGAAATTCTTAAGATGAATATCCTGCATTTGAAGAAACATTTATGAAGTGTACTTTAATTCTCAGTTTTAATTTATGGGTTTGAACCAACTTAATTAATATCTGTCAAAGCTATTTTGATAAACATTTGTATATTATGTTTTCAATTAATTGTATTTTTATTGAACTAAGATAACAACATTAGCTTTCATTTTCCTTTATTATATTCTAGATATTCATGAAGAAACTGGATGGGCTTCAGAGAGATGTCAAAGCCTTCAAGGACAACATAGGAAAAGTGGAAATTAATGGTCATAAGCTGATTGAAAGAGGTCATTTTGACAGTCAAAACATCCAAGAAAAATTGGTAAGTGATTTAGAGTGGACAGTAAGATTTAAAAACAACACACAACACAAAATTAGTTTTGTATGTTAGTTTTGTTCCTTTTGAATATTACATTAGCTGAAGAATTAACTGTTTATGTTGTTCAGATTAAACAATGCCTACTCACTAGTGATTTGCTAAGCTGCTTTCATAAATATTGTTACCAATGTACTTTGAGATTTACTGCCCACTCACCAGTGTATTTTAAGCTATTCTCAATCTGCTTTAAGCTGTACTCTTATTTTACATTTAAATATAAATAATGGTAATAAAGAGGGTGATCTGAAATATAATATTTGTGATTAAACAGTCCTTGAAGAATGTTTTTTTTGCCATACCTGATATTCATTACTAAATGCTGTTTCTGTACTTATTAATGAATTTTTTAAAGGCATCTATTGATACACAATATAAACAACTAAGAGAACTTTGTGAAGAGAGAGAACAGCGACTTCTGGAAAACAGGGAATATCTGGCATTCCTGCGAGAGGCTGACAAGGTGGAACTTTGGATTGAGAACCAAATGGCAATTACAAATTCTGATGATCTTGGGAAAGATCTTGAACATGTAGAGGTGAGGTGATATTTCAGTTGATTATCATTTGGTGGTTAAATTTAGGCCCTGATGAGTTAAAAGAGAGTTCACCTTCCTTACATAAGTTATGCAGTAGTTGGGGATTTTTGTATCACTAGTCATATAGTGCAGGATTATAGTTTAACTTCATAATTGGCTGGTTTTTGGTTTACCCTAAGAAAAATTAAGATGAGTAAAAAGTCGTGCATCTACATATATTTTGTAATATAGCTTTTACCAATGAAACTGTTCTTATTAGCATGGTGCTGTGTCTGATCAAGGAACTGAAAATAATAGTTTAGTTAGTTTTGTGAATTATGTATGGATTACAAGATTCTAAGCCAATCCGATTCACCCTAGAAACTTTGGGATGTCTCCAGGAATTATTGAAAATGTATCCAATTGAACTTTTAATGACCCAGTCAGTCAAATAATTATTGACTGAATGAAATAGTTTAGCCTTTTTAGCATAAAGAATATATTAAAATACACACTTAAGTTTTCACGTAAAGTATTTTTAAGTACAAGATTTGTGCTTACTGTAGTACAGAAATTTTGTGTATTGATAAATGGGTAAAATAATAAGGGTGGAGCCCACCAGTGGCACAGCAGTATGTCTGCAACTTATAACACTAGAAACCAGGTTTCGATACCCGTAGTGGGCAGATCATAGATAGCCCTTTGTTTAACTTTGTGCTTAATAACAAACAGCAACAATAAGTGTAGAAATGATTTTTAAAAAAAATATAAAAAACAATACTCTTTTTATTTGTGAGTTTGTTCTCATGTTTGCTAGTTACTTCCATATTTAAATTCAAATAGCTTCTTAAGTACTTTACTTTTCAGTGACAGATTATTTAGGAAACAATTTTGAATGAAACTTAAAACGTAATAGGTTAGGCTTAGGTTTTATTGGAAAACATTGTTTGATAATTTCCAAGTAATATATTCAATGTACAAAAACCTTAGCATTTCAATTTCTGTATTTGGTTAGTGCAGTAGCAAATGTAGTTTGAGGATTTTGTTAAAATAATTAACTCCTTCATTCAGTTTCTCAGTGCATTTACAAAAATGGTTCTGTTGTGTTTTACTTCTTTTCAGGTTTTACTACAGAAGTTTGAAGGGTTCCTAATAATTTTGCATTCAAGTGTGGATCGAGTGACGAAAGTGAAGGAGATGGAAGAAAAGCTGCTGAACAAGAGGTACACTCAGGAAGTTCGCATCAAAAACCGTAGCAATGAAATTAGCCAGCTTTGGAACAACCTTGTTGAATCTGCTAACGGAAGACAAGAGGTATGATGTCATTATAATCTATCAAGATGTAGAATTTTGTATTGTAACAAGTTGGGCTGTTTCTCTAGACTATTCAACACTTCCATGTAAAGCTGTAATTAGTAGACTTTCAAAAGATTTAGGCTGAATTTGATATTAGAGAGAAAAATATTACAGAATGAGGTATTATGAAGAATATTGATTGTTCATAATTCTTACTGTAAGCACTTGGAACTTATGAGGTGGTATTCCCTTTGTTCATTTATTTCTGAATAACAACTAATAATAAGTAGAAATATTAATTATGAAGAAAATACTTTTCAGTAGTTTGTTTAGTCTCATGTAACAGGCCAACTTGTAGTGTTTGATTTAAGCTTTGAGCAGAATCTTCAAGTTCCATCCTAGTTTTCAGTTTAATAACTAATTTGTTAGATCTATAAAAACAAAAAATTCAGGTAACATTTAAAAAGATAATTTTTATAACTGTTATAAAGGTTGCCATAAAATTTTTTCTAATTTCTTCTTTTTCTCTGGATTTTCCCTTTAGCAGGGGTCTTTGTTCTTCACGTGTGTTGCCTCTTTATTCATTCCAGGTCTTCTGCAATTCCTTTCTCATTCGTGTTTCATTTAATTCCATCTTTCCAAAGCTTAATTGGCCTTCCCTGTCTTCTCTTGCTGGCTACTGACAGCTCTAATGCCCTCTTTATTGCTTCTTCTTCTTTTCTCTTTAAATGACCAAACTACTTCAGCCTTACTTCTCTTGCTTTTTCCTCTATTCCACAGACATCTGCTGGTTCCTTAATTTCCTTATTTGTTTTCTTTTCTTTCAGTGACACTCTCAACAGCCATCTCAGCATTTTCATTTCTGTTCTTATTAACAAGCCTTCTTTTTTCTTCAGGGTCCAAGTCTCAGCTCTATAGAGGAACACTCATCTAATCACAGTCTTATACACTTTGGCTTTCAGTGCCCTTGGAAACCTTTTGTCACAGATGACTGTGGCTACTTCCTTCCATTTTTTTCCAACCCACATGGATTCTGTGTCTCACAGTGGGCCCGGCATGGCCAGGTGGTTAGGGCACTTGACTGACAATCTGAGGGTTGCAGGTTCGAATCTCCACCCTACCAAACATGCTCAACCTTTCAGTCGTGGGGGCATTATAATGTGTCAGTTAATCCCACTACTCATTGGTAAAAGAGTAGCCCAAGAGTTGGCAGTGGGTGGTGATGACTAG
>NW_013666632.1:22321-26331 GCF_000517525.1 Limulus polyphemus | reverse complement strand
TAGCCCTCGTGTAGCTTTGAGCGAAATTAAAAACAAACAAACTCTCACAGCTTTGTCACTTCCTTCTTTCACTTTAGATTGTACTTCCCAAGTACCTAAAATCTTCTACCTGTTCCATTAGCTTCCCTTTTACATCTGTGATATTAACCTTCTTTTTCCTACCTCTTCCACTCACCATTACTTCCATTTTACTGAAATTCACTTTCAAGCCTTTTCTTTCCAAACTCTTCTGCCACACTTTAACTTGTGTTTGTAACTCCTGCTCACTTTCTTCTGTTAGTACAAGGTCATCAGTGAATCATAGGGGTTTCTTATGGCACTCCTTACTCAAAATGTTAATGACAATGATGAACAGTAGAGAGCTAATGGCTAACCCTTGGTGCAGCACTTTTACTTCAAACTTGTCCGCTTCTCTATATACCATCTTCATGATTGTTGTTGCTCTAGTCTGATCAGCTTTTTGGGCACTCCTTTGTTTTGGAGGCACTAGTATATAAATTCTTGTGGCACCCTGTCATATGCTTTCTCCAAATTTACAAATGCATGGTACAACTTTTGTTTTTTTGCATTGATTTTTCCTCTTCCAGGTTGAAGTTCATCATTATTTACAACTTCCATTATTCTTCTTTCCAGTAATTTTTCTTTCACTTTCAGCAGGTGCTTCACTAATTTTATTCTTCTATAGTTTTCACACTCAAGAGCATCTTCTTTCTGCTTGTAGATGGGTATCAGTAGGCTCTCTCTCCATTCTGCAGATATCTGCTCTTCCCTCCAGATGTTCTTCAACAGGGTCCATACATACTCAACTCCATCATCTCCAAGTGCTTTGACCATATTAACGACAATCTTTGATGGACCTCCTATCTTGTCTATATTTATTTTTCTGATTACTTCTTTGACCTCCACTCTACCGATATTCAGTATTGGGCCAGCTATTGGTGGGGGTCTCCTTCAATTCTTCTGCTTCATTTATGGTGTTAAGTAGTTTCTTGTAGTACTGTTTCCATTTCTGTTTTACTGCCTTTTCATTCATCAGGAGCTTCCTTTCTTTGTTCTTAATTACTTTGATCATTGTGATGTCTCTTTCCATTTTCCTTTGCTTGGCTATACTATATACCTTCTCCTCCCCTTCTTATGTTTCCATATTGTAACAATTTTTAATTGCCTTGTTCTTCACCACTGCTCTTTGCCTTTTTTATTTTTTGGTATACCATTTTTGAAGAATTGTTCTTTTTTTTATCTGTCATTCTTTGAAGGATTCTTTCTTTTCCTTAATGGTTTGCTGTACTTTTTTCTTCATCACCATGCTTCCTTCTGCTCAGGCCCTCATCCTTTTGTTTTGCCGCAAATGTTTACTGCCTTTTGAATTGTGTATTTATTCAATACTTTCCAGTAATTCTCTACATTTCTGGCAGTCTTTTGAGCCTCCTCCATATTTCATTTCACTGCCTTTCTGATTTCTCTTGGTTTTGTCCTTCTGGCTGCCACACTTTAATCTTCTCAGTTCCTTCCTTTCTCTTGTTCCTCTTATTTTCCATTATCAACATTTTATGTTGGTGTAACACTGTTTCTTCTGGTATCATATTTACATCCAACACCTTTTCTGTCCCTCTTTTGGACTAAGATGTAGTCAATCTGTATCTTATTTTGGTCACGCTTGTATGTGATGAGGTGTTCCTCTTTCTTTTGGAACTCTGTTTTTGTCAAGAAAAAATCCATACTCTCTGCCATTTCTAACAATCTTTCTCCTTCCACATTTCTTATTCCATAGCCTCTCTTCCCCATGTGTCCCTTCAAACCAGTCCACTTTTTTTTCAGGTCTGCTCCCACAATCAACATCTTACTATGTGTTATCCCTATAATCATATCTTGTAATTTCTATAATTTATTCTAATACGTTTTAACGAGTAATATGTTTTAAGGTTGTTAAAGGAATTCATAGTGTTACATGTGTGTTTGTTTGTTAATTTCCGGTATAAATTCTTTCCGAGGAACTTCAGCGACACAAGTCCTTTCTTAATGAAAACTAGTTTATTCTTTCTTGATAAACTTTTTGTAATACACAGAATTTCCACAGTCACTATAAACTTAACAACCTTTATAACACACACTATAAACCACAGTGATTCACACACTTTACTTACGGTGCCTACTGTTTGCTTGACTCAATTATCTATCTCTTCAATCTATCTGCATATCTATCTATATCTTTTCAATTGTGCTGGTTTTTCTCGTAAGGCTTATATACTAAAAAAGAGAGTGCCTCGAACAAACTAGAGTTGCCTGGAAAATCCATGATCCATCGAGAAACTCCAGCACGCTTGCTCCCAGCGTCTCATGACTTTTGCTGTCGTAACAATATATATATATTTTCTTTCATACTTAATAGTGAGAATGATAGGACTAGGGGACACAAATATAAATTTTGGTAGGGAAGGAGTCATCTTCAGACAGATTTATTTTCTAACAGGGTAGTTAGCCTTTTATATTGGTTGTTTTCAGATGTGGTTAAAGGTGTGAATATAAGGGAGGTTTTAAGGGAAGGCTTGATATATATATATATTTGAATGATATGTGCTGATTTTTAGTATTTTATTTTAAAGTTAAGTTTAGTGTATGGGATGGCCTAGATGGACCAACAGGTCCCTTTGTGTCCTTGTATTATATAACTGTTTATATGTATAGGAGCAGCCTTAAGATCTTTTGACAAATACCTATAATACTTTCTTTTCAATACAAAATAAGTAGCTTTTCTTGAATTTTTTTCTTGTGACTTTTATGTAAAAATCTGTTTGAAATACTAGAACTGATATTTATGCTAATCTGTAAAACATTGATTATCTCATTAATTTATAGCTACACATATGTTGATATTTAATAACACTTAATAACATACCACTAATGGTGATTTAGTTGCATAACTTACTGAGATTTAAGTTTTCTTAAAATTTAACCCATTGACTGCTGATTCACCATATAGAGTACGGTCCACTTCTTGAATGCAAGTGTGCCGTATACAGTGTATGGGTTGCAAAATGTTCACACACTTTTAGAGCAGCTGCAGTAAATAGGTTAAAGGACAGAAATCTTTAAGTGGATATTGTCTATTATATACATTTTTTTATGGATTTAGAGTTTAAAAATGTGTTTTTAATTCAATTTAGGCTCTCCAAGGAGCCAAAGAAGTTCATGCTTTTGACCGAAGTGCAAGTGAAACTATTGGCTGGATTGATGAAAAGGATGCCATGTTATCCAGTGAAGAATTTGGTCATGATCTTGAGAGTGTCCAAACTTTAGTCAGGAAACATGAAAGATTTGAAGTACAGTATCATGTTGTTCTATCTTAACTTTAATCAGGAAACATGAAAGATTTGAATTACAGTAACATGTTATTCTACCTTAACTTAATCAGGAAGCATGAAAGATTTGAAGTACAATAACATGTTATTCTATCTTAACTTTAATCAGGAAACATGAAAGATTTGAAGTACAATAACATATTATTCTACCTTAACTTAATCAGGAAGCATGAAAGATTTGAAGTACAATAACATGTTATTCTACCTTAACTTTAATCAGGAAACATGAAAGATTTGAAGTACAATAACATGTTATTCTATCTTAACTTTAATCAGGAAGCATGAAAGATTTGAATTACAATAACATGTTATTCTATCTTAACTTTAATCAGGAAACATGAAAGATTTGAATTACAGTAACATGTTATTCTACCTTAACTTAATCAGGAAACATGAAAGATTTGAATTACAGTAACATGTTATTCTACCTTAACTTTAATCAGGAAACATGAAAGATTTGAATTACAATAACATGTTATTCTACCTTAACTTAATCAGGAAACATGAAAGATTTGAAGTACAGTAACATGTTATTCTACCTTAACTTAATCAGGAACATGAAAGATTTGAAGTACAGTAACATGTTATTCTATCTTAACTTTAATCAGGAAGCATGAAAGATTTGAAAGTACAGTCTGCTGTACCGTACAT
>NW_013666632.1:2578-22283 GCF_000517525.1 Limulus polyphemus | reverse complement strand
AAGTACAGTAACATGTTATCTACCTTAACTTAATCAGGAAGCATGAAAGATTTGAAGTACAATAACATGTTATTCTACCTTAACTTTAATCAGGAAAATGAAAGATTTGAATTACAATAACATGTTATTCTACCTTAACTTAATCAGGAAACATGAAAGATTTGAAGTACAGTAACATGTTATTCTACCTTAACTTAATCAGGAAACATGAAAGATTTGAAGTACAGTAACATGTTATTCTATCTTAACTTTAATCAGGAAGCATGAAAGATTTGAAGTACAGTATCATGTTATTCTATCTTAACTTTAATCAGGAAGCATGAAAGATTTGAAGTACAGTATCATGTTATTCTATCTTAACTTAATCAGGAAACATGAAAGATTTGAAGTACAGTATCATGTTATTCTATCTTTTATTTATTAAGTTTAAAAAATCTGTTAATTATTCACTTCTGAACTAAAGAGTATTAATTTTAAAACAAAAACTCATATACACATGATATAAAGGTAAATGTTTAAGGATTATGAGACACGGCACTCAAGTAAAGAATCTTGACTGAGTAGATTAGGAAGAAATATATCATTCAAGCAAATCCATTTTGAAGAACTCAAGGTAAAAACTTAATATCAAAGTTTACAAAAAATGTGCAAGTCTTTACATGTTTCTCTTGGGAATTGTGCTTTTCTAAACATTATTTTTTTAAACATAGTAACTGTACTTTAAAAATGTTGCTATAAAACTTTTATCAAAATTTTACCTATAAGTAAAACATTCCTTGTTCAAGTTGTCACTAAAGCTATTATTATTCTTTACTTTAATTTACTCTAAGACTATTAAACTTGAAAAAGTTATCATAAGATCTGATTTACCTAATGCTTTCTTTTCCTAATCTGCTGATAGACTGACTTGGCAGCTGTTAAAGAGCATGTCCAAGCTCTTGTGAGTGAAGCTCGCAGACTTTGCCACAATTATCCCAATGCTGCAGAACACATAACAGTGTATAAAGAAAATGTTCTTGAGGCTTGGCAACAGCTAAAGAAGAATTCTGAGCAAAGGAAGGAACATCTCCAACAGGCAGAGAAACTTCAAGCTTATTATGATGAATACAGAGTTTTAATGTAAGTTAGCACCTTTTGATAAACTCACTATAATCGAAGTTTTTAAGGAATGACCAAGTGAACCAACTTTCAGTAAATGCTATATAACTAAGTTATTTCAAAAATTAATATGTTATTAAACTTACAGAATTTACTAATTATCTATAGTATGAAATATTCTGTTACATGATCTAGATTTTTAATTGAATATAGAGTTCTCCAAACATTAAGAAATTATGGATTTACTTCCTATTTGAGATATAGGCTCTTAAAAAAAAATGAGTAAAGCTTATAACATTAAAATATTTCATGAAATCACCCCAGAAGTTATAGCATTACTGTCAACAAACTACTTTTTGTAAAATAAAAACAAAACAATAAATTTTACTTAGCTAGCAGTGAGATACAAATGAGTTAAAATTTTGTTGTTGTTGTAAAAGGGCTTTTGTTTTAAAACTTTTAAGATTAATGTTTGCTATTTTTTCGTTTTTGTCTCTGTGAGTGTAACATTATCAATCATTACAAAGTATAATGTGTTATTTATACTATAAAATTTTGTGCCATCTATTAAAAAAAAAAATGTAGGTCTTGGATTAATGAGATGAAAGCATTGATAACATCTGATGAGCTAGCAAAGGATGTTGCTGGGGCTGAAGCTCTTTTAGCCCGTCACAAGGAGAACAAAACTGAGATTGATGCCAGGATAGAGTCTTGTAATCGTTTCCGAGAGAAAGGGAATGCTATTATCAAAAGTGGACACTTCATGGCTGATGATGTTCGGGATCATATTCAGCACTTAAATGAATCTTTCAAGCAGTTGCTGGACACTTGGGAAAAACGGCAGGATTTGTATGAGCTGAACCTAGACACTCAGGTACATATGGAAATATTCCAGAATTTGGTGTACAATTTTATGAGCTTCACACTTCAGCATGTCTTGAATATCTTATAACTAAATGAATAACTTGCAACTTGGGATCTTTGTAAGAAAATACTAATGTACTATAACTTGTAGTTTTGCGTACAGGAATTCTAGTGTATAACATTTTTTGAGATCATGATTTTTTTTTGTACAGTGTGACAAAACTCAAATATTTGAAGATTTTTGATAACCATATCTGTAATATTTTAAGATGTTAAATATGTATTTTTCAGATATTTAAACAAGATGCTGAACAATTGGAAAACTGGCTTCAGAATCGAGAACCCATCTTGCTGGATGATCAGTTTGGAGACTCTATATCTGCTGTTGATGAACTGATACGTAAACATGAAGACTTTGAAAAAACTATTGATGCTCAGGAAGAAAAACTGACTGCACTTAAAAGAATTACAAAAGTAGGGTGTAACTTTATTTTATAAACATTGTCTACATTATGATGCTATGCTTGTTTTCATAACTTGTCCAAAATCTGAGTGCTGTATTTTTCAAACTAAATATTCATTTTGATTCTTTCATAGGCTGTATTTTGTGTATTTACTATTCAGAAATTTTTCAGTTTGAAGTTAGTCCTAATTATTATACGTGTAAAATTGACTTTTAATGTATTTTACTTGGACAGTAATGTTATTCTTTTATGGTTATATGTGCTTCTATTTACGCCAGTTGGAAGATGCATTCCAGAAACAAAAGGCCAGTGAAGATGAAAATCGAAAGGAGGAGGCAGTTCGAAGAGAACAGGACAGAATCAATGCTATGAGACTTAAAGAACAAAACAGAATCTTGGAGGTATATACCAGACTGTTAAATGAAAAGTTATTGTCTTCCAAATAGTGATTTAAAACATTTAAAATTTCAATTAGTGTACAAAGCAAATATTGATCAAACAATAAATTCCTTTGTAGAATAGATTATATTGTATAAAGAAACAATGCCTAAGAAACTACTTTACAGGTTAAGCTTTTACATATATATATATATATATATACAGACTTTAAAAATATTTGGTCATTAAAACTATTTTTAAATATTGTCAGGAACGACGAAAGCAGGATGGATTGAGAACTCTAAAAGATGAACCAGACAAGTCATCTGAAGAGGATGGTTCTTGTGCCCCCGTTAACAAGTTTTCTCCACTTCGCCGTTCTAGTGTGTATCGGTCAGCCAGTCAGAAATCTGTGGAAGGTTCTAAGAGAAAAAGTCCAATAAAACGTGTGGAGAGTCTGAAACTAGAAGATGCTTCAAAGGATAGACACTCCCCTGTGACTCGATCAGAAAGTGCCAGACTGGATGATCGATTTAAGAGGTTAAAAAGGACACCCAGTTTTAACACCAGAAAGCGTGCTAGCTTTCGTGCTGCTCGTAATACTGAGGAGTCTCATATTACTGAATTGGAAGGATACCTGGAAAGAAAGCATGAGTTGCAGAGTGGAGGAAAAAGAGCAGCCATCCGTTCATGGAAAAATTATTACACTGTTCTCTGTGGACAGCTTTTGTGTTTCTTTAAAGATAAAGAAGGTTTTGAAGAAAGCAATGCAGCAGCAGGACCTGTTTCTATAGCTCAGGCAAATGTTATTTCAGCAACAGACTATACTAAAAAGAAGCATGTCTTTAGACTTCAGTTAGCTGATGGTTCTGAATATTTGTTTACAGCTCATACTGCAAAAGAAATGGAGGAGTGGATAAACAAACTAGCTTTCCATGCCAGTCTTCCACCTAGCCTTCAGCTAACAAGTTATGAAACACAACCAGTGCAAGGAGATACTGATCCAGACCAAAATTCATTCACTGGTCCCGAGTCCTCTAGTCAAAAGTTATCTTCTGAAGAAACCAAAGTTTCTGAAGAGCCAAGGCACAAACCTCATCATGTGAATTCATCAAGAGTGGCCACTGGACAACTTTTTTCTGAAACAGATCCTTCAAGTAGCTTTGTTCAAAGTAATCACAAGGAACAAAGTTATGTTAAAGGTATGTAGGAATTCTTATTTTTAATAATGTTTCATTTTAACCTTCTTAGATCAAGCCACGTTGAAATACTGATAATACAAATAAATATGATCATGTATGTTTTAAAACTAAACAGTTCTCTCAGTTCTGTAAATTAACTTTAGAACATATTCATGTAATGGTTTGAGTATGGTAAATATTAAACATTTTCTGTTTGACGTACTAATGTATTTGAGGTGTGTCTCATTTGGGGTTCAAAAAAATCTAAGTTTTATATGTACACTTTTGTTTACATTATGTTGTTGTGCCTAGATGGTTTACATAAGCAAGTGTTCTTTGTGTGACTTTAGTTGGCACCAGTCCATTGGCTAAGCACAACGGAGTAGATCAACCTGATTACAGTTTTGATTCATTACCACAGACAAACAGTAAGTTCTATAGAAACACACTTCACAATGTTTCTTATTTTATTTAAGCATTTATTGCTTTAAACGTGTGTGTGTGAGTGAATGTGGAGGTTGGTATTTCTAAGTCTAGTAGTAATTGCTGCGAAGCTACTAGGGTTACCCCTAGTATTAATGGGTTGTTTTTAAAAACACATTTGACATTTACTGTAATAGGTGTTGTATATCTTTGTCGTGTATTGTACATATCAGCAGTTCCTCAAACACTTTCAGTTCTTCATTACTGTAGCATCTTTCATAACTAGGGTCCCCTGGTGGGACAGCAGTAAGTATATGTACTTACTCTGCTAAAATACGGAGTTCAATTTGCTGCAGTGGACACAGCTCTAAAACACTCTCAGAAACTCATTCATAACTAGATAGTTGTTTGAGAACACAGCACTTTAAAAATATGTTGAATTGCATTGAAAAGATACACACAATTAAAGTTCATACTGGGTTAATTAAACTGTTATCCTTTGTTCACAGCTTGTAAATTTTGATAAGTGCAGTGTCCAAAACCTGAGAAAATTTTATTTTTGTAGAAATGGTAAAGTTGTGAAAGCCTTACTGCTTTTATGTGTCCTTTTTTGTTGTGTCTTGTTTTTTTTTTGGCTTCAGATACATTAGAAACACATGCATAGTTTATTTGTGAATTTTGTATAGTATGCTTAAAGGTACCTTGATCAAAACATTATACAATTTAATGTTTCATTTGTTTGTGATTCGTGTCTTCACTGTGTTGGCATTGTGTTGTTTGTAGCAAACTTGCAGCTTCATCATTCCTCCAACACCCAGGATTTGGAACAAGACAAGACAGAATCAGATGACGATTATCAACCCAATGCAGAAAGTGATTCAGACAGTCTTGGTAAGATGCTGTAGGTGTGCTACATTATCTTTGTATACAACCATAAATGGAAACTGTTATGTTTACCACAATTTTTCTGAAAAACTCTTTAGGTGTCTATGGGCACTAATAATTGGCCAGGAAATTTATCAATTATAAGCACAGCAAGTTCTCTTCGAAGAGAACAAATGAGAACCAAAAAAAAAACGTTGTTGATATAATCGTTTGGAAAATATCTTGCATTACATAAACTCTAAGTCATATAACATTTCAGATTATTTATCTTTGAAAAAATAAAATATCTATTATGCTATAGATCTGGGTGATTAATCAAAATTATCATTAAATCTATTAACCCTAGGGGCATGGGAGGGTCAAAGTGTGCATGGCATGATATTTTGTACATAGTTACATTCAAAATTTTGTTAAACCACTTTATTATTAATAAACTTCACATCAGAAACATATTTTATAATTAACATTTTTATATTATCTAAGTTTCAATTTCTTAATTTCAAAAGGATACATCTTAAATACATTTTAATCTGTACCCCTCTGAATCATGTGAGTGGTGCTCTGACTTCTTATTTATAGATTATTCCTCTTTCCTTATAAGGGTCTCATGGTGTTCAACCAATTACAAATTTATACTATAGATAATGAAAAGTCAGAATATAAAGTATCAACCTCCTTGATTTACTATCACTATATCTGTTCAACTTGTATGACACATCCAATAATATTCTGACTAGGGATACACAGGTAACCAGCCAGGTATTGGGCTACCTGGTAATACTTGGCTCCGGACAAGTGTCAAAGTTAGACATCTAACGTGGTACTGAAAGTTACAGTCAATAATTGGTTTAGTTATAAAAAAAAAAACGTGTTCCGAGTAACAAAAACTGACTGCCCACTGAAAGTTGGGTTTTTTGAGAACAATAGGGATTGGGGTTTGAGAAGTTAGAGTTAGGCATTGAAAGTTAAAAGTAAAACTTGAATTTTCTGTTGATTACTTGGTTAAATGTAATAAATGTCAATTTTGTTTATGTTTGTTGTTTTTTTTGGGGGGGGGCAAGGGGAGAACCTAGTCCTGGTTGACAAATTTTACTACCCGTGCATCCCAAATTCTGACCTTTAAGAAATGTTTGTGATTCTCTGTGAAATTGCTAATGGGTATTTTTATAGAAAGAACATATTTAAACTGATGGTCAAAGCTGATAATTTGAAAGGAAAGCTTCATGTGTGTAGACCAAAGATGTTGCTCTGAGCAGTATCAGAATTCTTCTAACTCGCCTATATTAGTTTTAGGGCATATTATATTCCAATGTCTGGTATATTTTTTGTGTTATAAAATGCATATTTGAAAGCTACACTTATTTTTGGACAACCAACAGTGAAGAAAAAATAGGTTTACTAAACCCTGCACACAAGGAAAAAGCCTCTAAGCCAAAATAAATGATAAATATCTTGCTTTTTTATTTTTTAATTAAAATGAAAAAGCATATTGTAATCTCTCTTGGAAGAACACACAAGGACTGCTGTCTTGTGATCTAAATTTATAGTGTCTTTACCATAAGCTCCCACTGGTTGATTTATTACTTTGAACCATGTCTAAGTAAAAACAGTTCTGAAATGGTTAAGAGGCCTGAAGCTATTGTAATTGTATGATTGATTGATTTATAAGTCTATTTCAACTTTTCTGTCACTGTACATTGATTGATTTTACTACAGTTACAGTGTTGAGATAGAGATAATTAAAGTATAAAGTTTTATAGAAAAAAAATTGATATTCTTTTTGTGGGGTTCTAGAGGTTATTCAAATTAAGTTGTAAACAGGGAGGTGAAAAAATGTATTTTTATTCTTAGCATAAAAATCACCTTACACTCGGACTAACTCAGTAGCAGTTTTATAAATTCACAGACAAATCTTTAGTAAAAAATCTAATTTTTTGTGTACGACAGTCACTTAATATTTACTAAATAAAAGCTTGCCAGGTTTTCAGTAGGGTACACATTCAGGGTATGTATAATTTCATGGTTATAACAGGGTTCATTACTTTCCCAAAATTGATTTTCCAAACCAAATATAACATAAAATAAATCATATAATCCACAGTAAGCCTTTATTCTGTACATATTATGTAGGAAAGTATATACATTTAAGACTATATGTGAAACGCAATGATAGGAAATAGATTAACAATTCTTTGACTTTTCCACCATCTTTACAATTTCTTCTTCTTTCAATTTCCCTCTTTGTAACAGGTGCATTATTCACACGTCAGATAGAACAAAGTTTCAGTACATACATCTAAGACCCAGTAATTTTATCAAAGTCTTCTGGTCTGGCTGAAAATATTTGAAAAGGCAGTACAGTGATTTAAGTATTGCTTCTAAGTCCCAATGGACTGTGTGGAGACCACAAGACCCAATGTTGAATAAAGACAGATCTGAATTCTCATGGAACAAGCAGTTAACATTTGGACCATCCATCTCTACTAGCAAAAAATAACCAAGATTAAACTCTTTTGTTAGCTTTAAGAGATCATTAACCTATGTGTGGCTGAGAAATGCAAAATCAAGAAATTAGTCATCACAAGATTTTTTCCTAGAGTCAATGTACTGAAGGTACACATCAAATTTGGTCCTTTCAGTTTTTATCTTACAAGAGCACAAAGTCTGTATCTTTTCCAAGCTTTTGACAGAAATTTGACTTAATATATAGAACCAAAACAAGCCACAAATGCACATTTTTTCTCTCCACAACAGAATTTGGATGCAATTTTACTATCTGGAAACATCTTTTTAAACAGCTTTTGTAACTGTGCAGGCTAACAATGGTCTCAGCTTTCCACTCATTTTCTTTTGATGAATCCAGTCTGCCCTGTAATGAATAAATTGCAAAATAACACAACTTTATTAAATTATACTGTGCATTTAACCAATGCAATTCAGCCCATTCTCTTTAGTAATAAATTTAACTTTGGAATATGGTGTCGTGTTGATTTGTCGCAACAATAGGCCTGACTGTCGATGTTCTATCTGGCATGGGCCTATATTCAGACGATATCAAACTTCATATGGTTGGCATGGCTACTGTTTACAAGTGCAATTTTTGAAAATTAGCTCATGCTTTTTCCCCTTCATGTAGCTTATCACTGCAGACTTGCCCATATTGCACCCGTGATGAGCCATTCCTTGTGGTCATCCTTCAGAAGCCTTGCATGTTTTCCATGCAAGTACACATTGAAATCAATACCAAAGAACATAAAAAATAATGATGGAAGAAACGGATGAATCGTGAGGCTCAGATTTCGATGGTCACATTGAACCTTGTACTGCTGAAGTAATTCAACTTGCTATTCAGGCATGTGCATGCTCATCACTACGGGAAAACATGAAAGGCTTGCTTGGAAGATCAATGCCATTGGATAGTATATGTTGTAATCATCAAATAAACACATTATGGAAAACACTGGTTTATAATACTGACAGAAGAAAATTTTCCACGACTCTGATAAATTCTCATTTTTTTCAAACCTTTCCAGGCCCTGGAAATTGCTACCAAAATCTGTAGGAACCTTGTAATAGGAGTGGTCAAATTGACTGAGCCTGTCTCCACATTGTTTCAAACTAATGAAAACTAGTTTCCAATTATGAAAAGTATTTACTAACTAACTAATGAGCCCAACAGTTAGCAAACTCCACTAATTTCTTAGCTCTAATGAGGATTTAAGTATTTGAATAATGCAGATAACTGTTTTTTTCTTCTTTAGAAAACCAAAGAAGCAGAGACTCTCCCTCAGAATCGACCAATTTACGCTATCAGAAGGTATTGTCTTTACTAATTTTTTTAAATTACTAATTAGTTACTGTTCACTGGGGAGAGAGCTTCAATGACTGAATAGTACCCTGCTTTTTCTATCAAGAAGACCCAAAATTAATCTTATTAACAAAAACAAGAGATGTAAAACTAATTAGACTTGGTTTGAGTTTACTTACAAGTGACAGGTTTTGCATTTAAATCACAGTTCAAACAATATTGTTTTAAATAATAATAAAAAGCTGTCACTTCCAAAAAAAAAAAACTAATTACAATTAGGTGATTCGATAGGCTACTAACTATGACAACCATTAAATTATTCAAGAAAACTTCTTTAATCTCAATCACAATGTTGTCTTTGCTCCATGAATTCAAACTACCTATATACAGAGTTAAAATTGTATCATAAGTCATCGCAGAATAATAACTGGATAATCTTTTGTCAATAGTCTCTCCTGGAACCAGGGTCAGCAAAACTGGGCCGCCACATGTCTTTACCTCCCAACACGGCCCAACCAGCTACTAATCAACGACACAGCTACCATGCTGCAACACTGGAAAGGCCAAAAAATGTGTCCTCTGATGAGGGCGAATCTGGTCATCAGGTCAAGTCTAAGGATAAGAAGAGGAAATTCCCTAGTTTCTTTAAGAAACACCATCAGTAAACGAATAAAAAAATGCAAAGTGCCGTTTATCATCTTAAGATTTTTGTTTAGAAAATTTGATAAAACAAATAAAGGATCCATATCAATTAAAATACCTGTACAGTATAACACAAACTGCTCTTAATAATAATGAAACACTGATTTGTCATACAGTTTATTATGACTTAGTTTTTAATGTGCTTTAATATCAACTTTTGGGAGTGTCAAACATAATGAAACCAAAGTTTGGGTTTATTGATAAAGAGAATGCACACGAAAAGGGATAATGTACACTTTTGCATATGATTTATAGAAATAGATTTTATATATGATGTACCTTTTAATTTCATTGTATAATTAAAGGTTGTGAAAGGATAAAATTAAGATATAAATACTTTAAAGAACCTCTGCAAGTGTGATGTCACCTTATTTGACTATTGTAATGAAAGAGCATTTTTTTATATTCCACATCTTTTTCACAATCTTAGACTCAACAATAATTGTTACCACATTTCTCAGACAACCATGATATAACCCATTCCATGCAGAAACATTCTGAAAAAGGGACCTCTATGTATTGATAACGTTTTTATAAGCAACTTATTTCCATGGGATTTTATAAAGAGTAAATCTATTTTATTTACATGTAATTAAAAAAAGCATGATTTGATAATGTTTTCTATTTAGAATTTCATAATGGAGTGTATTAAAAAGATGTACAAGTGAATGATGTGTGAAAAATTAAAAATGTTTACAGAAAGTTTATATTTTGAGGAATTTCTAATATATACACACACACTGAACAGAAGCACTGTAACCAAGTAGTTCTAAAACTTTAAATATTATTCAAACCAACACTCTTCTTTCATGCAGCAGCATAATGGAAGAGGATTAGATACTACAAGTTTCTCCTCTCAGCAAGCCATATCCTTTGAGCTGATGCAAAGGATTAAGTGCTATGTTTAGTACCCCTTCTTGGGGTATTTCTTGTTTTTATCCAAGTTTTGTTAATTCCTCAAAGGGTTACTCACTTTCTAACATCATAGCTGACACTGTTTTTCCAACACCCCCTTCCACACTTCAAAGTGGTGATTTAATCCTTCCCAAACATGGATCTTATACCGGCTACCTAATGCACCCCAAGGTGTGGAAACTCCATAAAACACTCTACGGATCCTAGAATGGACCAACGCCATAGCACACCTATGTTAATGGAAGAAAAAGTTAATCTTCAACATGCATTAGATTAAAGTGATTCTATAATTTAATGGAGAGAAAATTAAATATAAAGGATCATTTTATTGAAAGTACCAGAAATTATCCTCTTCTGTCTTGTAGCCACATGGTACATTTACTTCTGAAATTCAACTTTTATTTAACTATTGCAGTTTTTTAGAAACATCTAATGGTACACATGAAAATAAGTTCCTCAGACAAAAGAATAAGATCTTAGTGCTTTAGAAAGGAACACTTGAAGATAATTAATATATGATATAATGAGTCTGTACCATCTGATTGTTTTAAGACATACAGAAGGTTAATGGAATTAAATTTCTTTCTCCTATAAACTTGCTCAACAAAAGACTAAAACCTGGATCACTCTCCTCTATCAAAGGTTTTGATTTCCATGCATTTAAACAATTCTATTACATCCAAATGTTTTTTATTAAATAAGGTATCTCTTTAAATACAGAGATTAGGTAGTTCAGAAACTTACATTGTACAGGGCTCCCTTGTTACATATAGATCATATCCTGTACAAAGATATGGGCTAGTTTTGGTAAGTCTACAATCTTTACCGCAACATTCATCCAGGGACTGAGATGTTGTGTGGTTCTCTCTCTTTATACAGGAATCATTCAAAGATTCTGCTTCTTGGAGGTTTGGTCCTATTTGTAAGCCTAATTTACAGTAGAAAAAGAATCAATTCCCACTATTCGAACCACTAATTCTTCTTTAATTCCTGAAACTAAGGAAACAACTAATGCTAAGACATAATCAAGTTCATTGCTTTAAAAATATTAATTGGCTGTTACTCAACTCTATTTTATGATGTCATAATGTTAGCATTTCCCTTATTGACAATCTAAATGACTGTTAGTTTAACACTGTGTTATAGTATCTTAATGTTAGCAAACTTGTGATAATCAACTTACCATACCGATTCCAAGCTCCACCATTTTGGCCTTGTGCCACCAAGTCTATTGCCACCATCACAGCATGCTGCAGAGTGTGTTTATTTCTAAAGTCGTGGGCTCTGGCCACCACAGTCTTAGTTGCTGGGTCTACAACTACAGCACCTACATGGCACTGAAAATAAAATAATACACAAACACAATTCCTTCAAACGAGAATGTGCTCAACTATTCAAAGTTATTACGTTAACTAGTCTTACTAAAAATGTTTAAACATCTTTCTGTTATACCATTACAAAATTAACTTTCTAATCTTTCATTTATCATCATCTTCAACTAGAAAGTTTTTTTCAGTGTTACATCAATCTGATATTTTCAGTGTCATATTAGTAGCAGTAGATTTAAAAGTTTTTGTATAAAATATACATGAAAATGTCCATAGAGTGCTTAAAAGTACCAGACGAGGAAAAGTTATACAACAAATCACAGTATTTCACACATTTTATCACGCGGTCATAAAATAAAATAGTTACAGCTTTCAAGAACAAGTGTAATTCATTAGGATAATTCATATTTGAATAAAAATAATTCACTAATACCAAAAGGAAACTATTCAATAACATGCCCAAAGTACACTTGTAGTTGTTATAGTATCCAGACAACAGCAAAGGGAACTATGCCTAATCTTTTTTATTACATTCAGCAAAAGTATTTGAACCTTTAACATTTTGAAGGTACTTAAAGTTATATAATACAAGAAACTTGTGTTAAAAGTATTTGAACATTTGACACAAAAGTTCATTCATGAACGTGGGTTTCTGTACTTCCACAAATCATTAACTTCGAGGTTATTCACTTGAAAGCAAAATGTTTTTTAAGTCACTATGAACTGGAGTTAAAATTAAATTAGTATCTGGAGTGCCAATGTTTGAGTTTTAAAGCTACAAAAGTCAAATATAGTAATGATCTCAATTGTACTGCAGATTTTGAACACTTACTAAAAAAATATTTGGCAGAAAAGTACTAGGACTGAAATTGAAAAATATATTAAAACTACCAGTAAACAATATGCCATTCTTTATCATTTTTGTAGTTTCAAACTAATAAAACATTTTTTTTATAAAAATTTTCAAACCTTACTTTTGAATCTATCACACTTGTCTTCTTATACATACATGTATATGAAATATGTTACATTCACAATAGAATTGTGTACATCATAAATACAGTTTTTTTTAACCAAGCACTGATATTTTGTCATCCTGAAAGAGCCTTGGAAGTTATTTAACACCTGTATGATAAGCTTTTTAAGACTAAAATAATAACATATTAAGTAATTTTGTTCTATACAAGTATTATTACTAACAAAAATAGAAAAATGCACTGTACAAAGGTAGTACAACCCTTTTTGAGATAATGCAGCTATGGGAAGGGATATATATATAGTAGTGGAGCACAAGTCTTCAATCCTCACCTTACTAACCATAGCAAGTTTTAGTGCCAAGGACATGTTTTGTTCAATAAAGTTCAATTCACTAGTGGTGAAGACTTGATTGTTCATCACTCTGGCAATGCTGTTGATAGAGAGAAAAGGAAAAAACCTTAAGTTTTCTTTGTCTCAACTCACCTATATGCAGTATAGTTAATCACTGTCGATTAATATGCCTCAAGTTCTTCAATGATTGTAATAAAATTTATTTCACACATGCAAACTAATTTTAAAAAAATCAACTTCTCAATACCATAATAAAATTATTAAATAATCACTAGACTATTGTAGTATGTGATCATGTCAGATTTAACTGCTGTCTTGATTATGTTAAGATTATTACTTAAAAGAACAACTTACCATACTGATAATCCAATCATTTCCAGTTACAACGAACAATACTTGTTGTTTTATTGTTTAATAATGTTGCTTACAGTTTTGAACTCAGCACCTGTGCTTCCCATATTTTGTGGTCATTAGTTGTATATACAAAAAACAAAATTCTATAATTCCCATCATAACTAAGTTATGTACACATGTTCCTACATATAAATGGTTTACTACTGAACTAAATCGTATGTACAAATACATTAATTTTCTACTTTCAGTATAAACTTCAACTGATCTGTGGTAGTGAAAAACAGCACCAATTACTTGTTTAGGAGAAAGATGTTAAAATTGCTGGATTTTTTAATACTTTCCTCTATATGTCAACAAACAGTTTCTATTTTGACATTTTCTCCACTTCATGACAATATATACTAATGTATTTTTCTAAAGCAGTAAACATGCATTATGAATAATTAACTTTTGCACTTCATGAACCCACATTTATCACGTAAAAACAACCCATAACAATTATTACAAAATTATTTTCTTTACAAATGAATTTTTGCCAAGTAATATAAAGTACTTTAATGTTTGTACAATACTGATGTTCTCTGGAAACTATAGATACTCTGATTTTAAGATTTAAAACATACTACTTGTCCTCATGAAACTGGACAGGCCACAACTGACTGCTCTGTTCATACTGTTTACGAGTGAGTGGTGGATATTTTGGGACAACAAACAATTTACAAAACTCGGAGAGAGCATTCAAGTGAGACACATCAGTCTTCATTATCTTCTCTGTTTGTATACTGGTGGAAGAAGAATCCAAATGATTGATGTTAACATCTATGGCCCGACATATGATGATCTCTAGACCTGCATTTTTTCTAGGACAAAACATACATTTTTACTAAACCACTATATATATATATATATATATATAAACTTCATATGCTCTGAACTTCTTTTGCTTATCACAAGAAAGAATATTTTTTAACTCAATTTTCTTAGAGAAAAGATTATAAGCACATCTCAGTATCGGTGTGACTTATGAGAATAAATTTTTTCTATTCTGTCTTTTTTTTTGTAAGTATCAAACTGTAAAGTTCAATTGAACTACTGAAACTGTTCACTTAAAAACTTGTATCACATTTTTCTCTATGTAGAATATTATATATTCTATAATTCCCATATTGAAAGTTATATATTTTCAAAATATCCAGTTTCATACATACAAACACATTATTACAATTATTTGTTGTCAATTAAACATTTGTAACTCTGCATACACAACATGATCATAAGAATAGGTGTATCAGATTTTTCTAAGTTGTCATAAATATGAGAATGAAATTCAAAATTATTATAGAAGATTATAAAACAACTTCATACTGATTTTTGAGTTAAAAATGTTCCTATACTTTAACTCTAAAATGCCCATCAATTCTCTTAAACATACCCATTGTATGGTTTGTTTTATTACATTGAAAAAACAACAACTAATGGATGAAATATTTTGAAACTAGAGAAACTTTTTCTACATAGTATGTAGCTTCTGCAAAGTAAAATATTTTTGTGTGTTATTATCATGTAGTTCCAGCTTTGAAAAATTTAAAAGATTTCATTATCACATGTTCTTTTTTTTCAGAAACAATTAAAAATGTTTACCATTGTAGTAGATCTCAGTTACTGATCTTTGTCTTCCTACATTTTTGTAAAGCTTTCCAATCAAGTTTTTATTTAATAATACTAGGCCACTAAAGCCTAAAGTAAACACAGTCTAACAACAACCAACCTCATAATATTTGAGGAAATGCATTTCCCTATAACACTGCAACACCATAATTCAAAGAAATATAAAATAATAAAGCACCTATAACACTGCAACACCATAATTCAAAGAAATGTAAGATAATAAAGCAAGCTTTAAAGAAATCAGGACTGTAATGGTAGTAGATATTGTTTATAAATATCTTTCATTCTAGCAACATATCACCATACTAAGTTTTTATCACTTTGTTATGATCTCTACATGAGTCTCCAATGAACTGAAAGCCATGCTGACTTGTACACTTGAAAAGAACAAAGAAACAGCTTTCATCACAAGTCTAGGACTTCTCAAAGCTGAGATACAGGCAATGACATCACAACATGACAACTTAAGCTAAGGAATTGGCTAAAATTGATAACTAGTAAAAATACAAAGCTCAAATTGGTGCTATTTTGTTCAAAACTACTAAGACTTTCTACCTTCAGGGCTGTGAATGCTGTTTTATTCAGAAAAAGTTCAGGAAGTTCACAAACAGTAATAATTTCATTTGGAACATGCTGAAGTCAGCCCACTCTCAAAATATAAGAAATAATAGTTTGTGATGTTTAAAATTAAATAACACTTTTTATTCAATAAATTTCAATTATAATTTTTTTTTTTTAATGTGTGAAAGAATGAATACAAATTTATTTGCCATACATTTTTTGATACAATTTTACACTAAGGGCAGGTTTGATCTGATCAGGCAACAAATAGCTAAAAACAAGGACTTGTTTAACATTTTGTGTGTGCTAGTAGCATACTATCACTTTGTGAATAACAGCTACAGCAGGAAATTTTATACAGTATTAGTAGAGATATTCAGCACTGCCAGGTTGAAAAAGTAATGCTGTAAAGGAGGGTGTGGTCCATCCCCTTCCACTTTTTTTAGCCATAGAAATGAGCCATCTGTCTGATGCAAAGGTTATGCTACTTTTGTTTGCCATTAGCTTCACATTCTGTTATTGACTTTTTCACTCATTTGAGCTCTCATTTGCAGCACAAAGACAGTAAAACTGAAATTGTTGCTGAACTTCAAACTATTCAAACTCAATCTCTGGAGGTACCACCTAAGTTCTTCTACTAAGTTTCATACAGATGGATTGACAACTCTGCTTTAAATATATACACTTACTATACACGAATATACTTCTGTTAATACTGCCAACTACAGTATTTCATATGTTCAGGCTTTTTAATTTTCATTAATGGTAAAGGCCAGAAACATTATAGTTCAAAACCAGTTGTAATACAGTTATATAAAATATAAACTACACAACTTACCATTTGCTCGAGCTCTAACCCTTTTTACATGTGACAAACCAGTCAAGGGATACTGACTTGAAAGTGTTCTAGATTAGTGAAATACAAAATACTCATATGATCACTGTTATACATAAAATACAAGAGCTTATGATATTTTATGATTTTTTCTCACTAATAGTCATAACATGCATATCTTAAATAGCAAAATCTTTTATTTTTTTAAAAACATGCAGAACTACAAAAACAGTACACATGTCTGAAAATGAGTTTATGGTAAAATAAATATATTTAACAACTGTTGTTTAGTAATTTTATCTACTGAATGTGTGTGCTCAAAAGAACATTTAAATCAAACTACCCATTCTCATTACTAAAGTACATACTTAACTAACTGGGCTGTCATCTTCTGATCTAGAACTTCTGCAACGTACACATTTTCTGAAACAGAGTAGAAACAACTTCAGGATTTTGTAAACTGAATGTCTGAGAAAAATAATAAGGTTAACACAAAAACTCTTTTGTAAAAGATCCCAGGGTAAATTTAACAACAGTGTAATCTACTATGATGTTCATTAACAAAATCATTATAATCTTTTAAGTTTCTTTAAAAAATGCTTAGTTTTGCTTACATAATTGTTTTTCAACTGTCTTCCTTATCAAATGTTGATGCTCGTTTGCTGGAATGGGTAGAGGACAGGTACTAGAGGCATCTAGTCCTAAAACATGAGTTATGAAGCTGGACAAAAGCATATCAAGTTGCTCTCTTTGAAATTTGGAAAATTTAGTAGAAGGGATAGATATCTATGGTTTCAAGGGTGTTTTAGGCAGCGAAGACATGACAGTTTTAAGAGGCAAATATATAATTTTCAGAAAATTGGATTTAAATTTTCACTTTGTTTTCAGGGATAGGTATGCAGGGACAGCCTCGAAGGACCAACTGATCCCTTGTTGTCTTTAATGTTGTTACATGTTAAACCAATTTTGAGCAACTGTTTACTGAATGAGGTGGTTCACACTGTTAGTTGGGGCTCTTTCAAAGATCGGTTACATGAATAAATGAGCAGAAAATGCTACATTAACAGTGCATACGTGGTTTCTTCAAGAGAAACCTCAGTGTGCTAACTAGTATACTGTTAATCACTTTAAGCTCTTAATGTAATGTATCCCTTTTGTGGATAAACATACAAAAACCTTTCAAACACCTGGAGTATTTCTTGAAACTAAATGTCAAGTTAACTAGCAAGTCTTATAGTACATTTCTTCAGTCATTGCTATTATTATTATTAAACACAGTACTTTTGCAGTAGTTTCTATTATTGGACATATTCTGTTTGGTTATTTCATTAAAAAGAAAAGTGCAAAGTACAGGCCACTTAATGACAATCAAATTGTTATATTTATTCTAGTTCCATGGTTTTACGAATCTAACCTTACGTTCACCAAGCAATCAGCCGTATTTTATAATTCCAATTATTTTCTAAATTACTCATACATATACAGTACTTCTCATATCTGTATTTCTTCATCGAAATAGTAACTCAATATTTACACTACTGAACTAATTGACTATATCATGCATTGATTACTCAATAACTAACTAAAAACCTCAATCTAGCTTATTTCACTTATGTATGGCTCAAATTTTCCCTAAGCTATTGAGAAGGTTACTGTCATTAAGACCACACCCACCAAATCATATTAAATTTCTTCCAGGTAAGCAACATTAAGACAGGAAGAACTAGAAACACTTAAAACAATATACATTTCTGGAAACAAAGCCTACAACAGTACCATACTTACCACTTTCAGTATGCTGATAATATTTATCAGCTAAAACTGGTGTCAAATACCAAGGAGAAATATGCAGGTCTACATTCGTTTTGGAGATATCTTCATCTTTTGTTGACCGAACTGTTTTATTCACATAATTTTTGTGATCTACAAGAAGAAAAACATTTTTAAAATTATAATCTAAGCACTGGTAGTGTCAAAACTTAAGGTTTCAAGAAATGGTGACAGGAATGACCTTTTATTGAGAAACATACAAAAATGCTTTATGAGATAAAAATAGAAATTAAACTTAAAGGATGTTTCTGGAGCATATGATTATAGAAATTTAAGTCTTGGTCTCTGAACAGTCAAACTCAAAATGAATAGAATTCAAATATTTCAACAAAAGTTTTCCTTTCTTTTGTCTGGCATTAGTTTAAAATTTTTCTCTTAAACAAGTGACTATTAAGAGAAAATTACCTATATCATCTTATTCAAGAAAAGTGTTAACACTAAATTATGTCTGCTGACACGAAACTTAAAAAGTTATTTCTAGTTCCAACAATTTTCTGTTTTTAAATACTTCCAATTACAATTGTGTTTCTTAGATTTACATATTAAACTTCAATACACCTCCCGTTTCGCTCTCTCTTTTCATTTATCACATAGCTATAATCTTTGAATTATTTTTATTTCTGTGCATTCAGTTTCACTTCACCATTTTTTCTTATGTACTTTTTCACTGTGGCATTGAAAAGGGATTCTTTACGGTACAAGAATTTTCACAATTACACTTTCTCAAAGGTTTTGTAAAACTTAATGAAATATAGCTTGATCTCAGGTCTAAACTACTGTACGCTTTATTAAAAAATGAATGAGAAGCTAAAATAGCCCAAAGACTTCGAACTGTTTAGCTTCTCTGAATTTTTTAAGTGTATAGTAGTTTTCAAAAATTATATCCAGACTTTTAAGTGTATATTTAGTAAATTACTAAATACAAATACAGCGAATACATTAAATTTTTCAATCGTTCTTGTACTATAACAGTACAAGTTGTAGTTGTAACTTAGTGTTGTACATTGAATAGTGAAAATGATCCTAGATTCATAATATTCCAGCATTTTTCGCTGAATTTTCATCACTAAATAAAATTATTC
>NW_013666632.1:0-1578 GCF_000517525.1 Limulus polyphemus | reverse complement strand
TTTTCACAATTACACTTTCTCAAAGGTTTTGTAAAACTTAATGAAATATAGCTTGATCTCAGGTCTAAACTACTGTACACTATATTAAAAAATGAATGAGAAGCTAAAATAGCCCAAAGACTTCGAACTGTTTAGCTTCTCTGAATTTTTTAAGTGTATAGTAGTTTAGACCTACGTTCAAGCTATTTCAAAAATTATATCCAGACTTTTAAGTGTATATTTAGTAAATTACTAAATACAAATACAGCGAATATATTAAATTTTTCAATCGTTCTTGTACTATAACAGTACAAGTTGTAGTTGTAACTTAATGTTGTACATTGAATAGTGAAAATGATCCTAGGTTCATCCTAGATTCATAATATTCCAGCATTTTTCGCTGAATTTTCATCACTAAATAAAATTATTCACCATAAAACTGAATTTTAATCCTCGCAAGCACGTTACAAAACAGTAAACCTGAAAATATGTTTTACCTGGAGAAACGTGCTTGCGCTTCTTTTCACTCATCTGCCAAAGTGTTGACTCTCACACTATCGGACCACGTGACAATAGCAAAATTTGCACGTTACAGAATCATCCAAAACAAGGTAGCTAAAAACCTAAAATAACGTAATATCAAATATTAACACTACTGTTTTTAAGAATAGTAGTTACTGTTAGACCCAAATACATCCTCGAAGCTAATACAGAAACATTAGATTTGCTATTCCTCTTTTCAAATCAATCTGCGTTAAAGATATTATAACTATTTATTATCCTTAAATGAGCCCTCTAGTGTTATAACTCAATATCATAATCATTTTATAGGTGAACTTTTGAATTTTTTTTTGTGTGTGTGTAAAATATTTTATATTTTGACTAAACTTTTTGGTGCTCCTCAGTGACTCATTAGTAAGTCTGAGGACTTATATTACGAAAAATCGGATTTCATAATCACGGTGGGCAAAGCACAGATAACACATTGTGTAGCTTTGTGCTTAACAGCAAACAAACCATAGGTGGTTTGTAGGTACTTGTTACTTAAAACTGAAGAAATTAGACAGTTTCATAGAGTGATTATAACACAGTCAAAACATTCATGCCAGCTTAACAGTTTCATGAACAAAAGCGTGCGTTTCTAATCTGATATTAAATATAAATTTTTCGGAGAATGGCGGTAATTGCCAAGATTCAAAAGATTTAATGAGGTTGTTATATATTTTTTAAAGTTGTAATTTAAATGCTAGCTAGAGAGCGCAGAAAGTTCAATTGTTTTAGTAAATTTGAGGAGTAGCTTATAAATACAAGAGGCAGCGAAGCATAGAGTAGAGTTGTTTTAGTCATTAGATTTAAACATCTAGGGAGTACTTTTGTTTCAGCTAGCGTTGAATCAATCGATGTTTTGGTTTCAGTTACCTGATAATCAACCATGAAATTGTACAAGTAAGCTTATTTTTACGTTGTCGTAGTACAGTTAGCATAGCTGTGAACGTGGCCTAAAAGTCACCATATTGTTACGACAGCGGAAGTCACGCGACGCTGGGAGCATGCGCGCTGGAGTTTCTCGAAGGATCATGAATTTTCCTGGCAACTTTA